>NC_084620.1:11350774-11635774 GCF_033978795.1 Nerophis ophidion
TACAAATATTGTGGTATAGTCAACAAATACCTTTAGTATAGGCTACAAATACTGTAGTGTAGACTACAAATATTGTAGTCTACACTACAAATACTGGAGTATTGACTACAATTATAGAATAGACTACAAATACTGGCGTATTGACTACACATACTATAGTTTAGACAACATATATCTTAGTATAGACTACGTATACTGGAGTATTGACTACAAATACTGGCGTACGTCAACAAATACCTTTAGTATAGGCTACAAATACTGTAGTGTAGACTACAAATACTATAGTCTACACTACAAATACTGGAGTATTGACTACCATTATAGTATAGACTACAAATACTGGAGTATTGACTACAAATACAGGCGTATTGACGACACATACTATAGTTTAGACAACAAATACTGGAGTATTGACTACAAATACTGGTGTATTGACTACAAATACTGGAGTATTGACTGCAAATACTGGAGTATTGACTACAAATACTGGAGTATTGACTAAAAATACTGGCGTGTTGACTACAAATACTGGAGTATTGACTAAAAATACTGGAGTATTGACTACAAATACTGGCGTATTGACTACACATACTATAGTTTAGACAACAAATACCTTAGTATAGACTACGAATACTGGAGTATTGACTACAAATACTGGCGTATTGACTACACATACTATAGTTTAGACAACAAATACCTTAGTATAGACTACGAATACTGGAGTATTGACTACACATACTATAGTTTAGACAACAAATACCTTAGTATAGACTACGAATACTGGAGTATTGACTACAAATACTGGAGTATTGACTACAAATACTGGCGTATTGACGACACATACTATAGTATAGACAACAAATACCTTAGTATAGACTACAAATACCTTAGTATAGACTACGAATCCTGGAGTATTGACTACACATACTATAGTTTAGACAACAAATACCTTAGTATAGACTACGAATACTGGAGTATTGAGTACAAATACTGGAGTATTGACTACACATACTATAGTTTAGACAACAAATACCTTAGTATAGACTACGAATACTGGAGTAGTGACTACATATACTGGAGTATTGACTACAAATACTGGAGTATTGACTACAAATACTGGAGTATTGACGACACATCCTATAGTATAGACAACAAATACCTCAGTATAGACTACAAATACTGTAGTGCAGACTACAAATACTGCAGCATTGACTGCATGCGCAGCACCAAATGTCATGGACATTTACCCCCGCCTGTCCTGTTGGGGTACTTCAAAGCGGTTTCTAGGTGACACCTCAGCACCAGGTGTTGGCCAGCGAGGAGGAAGAGGAGGCAGAGGAGGATGAACATGTTAAAAAAGAAGGAAAGAGTTTCAGGAGAGGTAAAGAACAGTAAAGAAGAAGGGTTTAAAATGGAGACATATTGGCAGACAGAGAGCTGGAGCCACATTTTTTTTTTTTGGGGGGGGGGTCACTAGCATGAGGCCTCTAATACCCCGAACTCCCCTCGCCCCCATATGCCCTCCCTCCCCCATGCACTCCCCTCCCATACAGCCTCGCTTTGTTGTCACGAGCACCCCCCTACCCCCCCGACCCCCTTTTTAATGGTGAACTGCTCCTTAATGATGAGCAGTAAAAGTCGCTCTTCCTCCCTCGCCTGACAGGAAGTCAAGTAAAGTTGTAACATTTTACTACGAAAAAGTTTTTACACTTTTTTTTTTTCCTCTGCACTTCACAAAACTAGAAACCAAAACCTTTTGTATAATTTGGGGTCCTTGCCGGCTTTTTGTGTGCGTGTGCGTGTGTGTGTGTGTGTGTCTTTAACTCCCACCGAGAGCGAGAAAGGTTTGAATGCATTTTGTGATATTTATGTGCTTCAGGGCCTCAAAGACAGGTCTTCAATACGCTTGCTGTCATACTTGTAACGGGATGTGACTATTTGTAACGGGATGTGACTATTTGTAATGGGATGTGACTATTTGGAACGGGATGTGACTATTTCTTGGGTCTTTTTGCTCAATGGATTATTGGCGTACAAGCGTGTAAAACATGTTGTCTACTGTTAGCTCCTCTTTTCAAGCGCGGCGTGACCTTTTTAAAGGTTGGGCATATGAAATATGAAGTGATTTGCTTATCTCTGAAGCCTCGTGGATGCCTCCCAAAATGCTAAGTAACGCTGCGCAAACTGCTGCTGTAAATCTGCGTGACACAAAAGGAGAAGCCAGCTGAGGCGGTGACAATGTGGACCCCTGTAGTTGGCCGCAACATTAGGTACACCATCTGATAACATCCAACTGCAAATGATTCATTATGTTAATAATCTAGGTGTACTGTCAGAAACAACTCCCCGTATGACAAAAAGCGAGCGCTTGGTCAGAAATACCCGACACAACCTCGGTGTTGAGATCCGCAGTGTTGAAGGTGAAATTTCAAAGAACTGCAACCCCGCCATCTTTTGTATTCTTTCACCTTTTATGGTTGCTGACTGTATTGTAAGGTAATATAAAGTAATGTAAAATTATAAAGGACCCCTCATTCATCACATCTAATTCAGGGCTGGCCAAGAAATACAAATGTCCACCAAGCAGGATGATTACGGCATTAATCAATCAAATATTGAGTTGAGTTGAGTTGAGTTTAAGTTTATTTGGAACATGCAAGCATACAACATGATACATCACAATTTCCAGTTTCTCTTTTCAACATGTTCGCAAAAGAGTAGGAAGAAGCAGAGCTTATTTAATCCTACCCCTTTTCTTTTACATAACAGTTGCTAAATTTTTTGTTCACTTCCTGTTCTCAATGTAATCACAATATACTCCATAAGTAATCACAATAAAAATTAAAGCTGCAAGCAGCGTTGGTCGGGTCTGCCTTTGGCTGCTGCCGCCGCTACTCAAACCCTGGTCTAAGTCAGACCAACATAGAGGTTTTTATTTCATGTCTCTACGACATTTCTAACAGAAGTTACATGCAGTTTTGTCTGGGTTTTTTCCTAGGGGGCGCTAGAGCGCAATTTAAATTTTTAGGGTTTGTTTTTTTATTAGATGGCAATTTTCGCCAGTCCTGATGTGTGTGTAAAATTTGGTGAGTTTTTAAGCATGTTAAGAGGGTCAAATTACAGATTGGCGTTTCTGGATGTTGTTGATAAATGGCTTTCGCTTTGCATATTAGAGCTTTAACTTGCACTTTGAAGCATTTTAAGGGGGTCAAATTACAGCTCAAAGAGGCAAAAATGGCATTTTTTCAGGAAAATTTGCGCAGGGGTTTTTTGAAGGCGCGTAAAATCCAAACCGGAGAACTTATCAAAACTCTTTCAATAACTTTTAATCAGAAGGGATCAAAGTCTCTCCTGTGCGAGTTTGAAGCCGAAACGACAAACGGGCTCAAAGGAGATAACGTTTGAAAAAAGGTGACGGGTGTTTACAAAACTTTTATTTTGAAGGGGTAATTTTTAACTTCCTGTTGATTTTTGCTGAAGGATGTCAATTATTAAAATGTAGGTCTAAGTGAGACCTACATAGAAGTTTTTGTTTCATGTCTTTCCGACATTCCTACGGAAAGTTACAAGCAGTTTTGTCTTAGTTTTCTTCTTAGGAGCAGTTTTTTTCTGTGTTTTATTCAAAAATTGCGCTAGAGCGCATTTTTGAGTTTTTGGGGGGTTTTTTTCATGAGAGCGTAAATTTTGCCAGTCCTGATGTGTGTGCCAAGTTTGGTGAGTTTTGAACCATTTTAAGGGGGTCAAATTATAGCTCAAAGAGACAAAAATTGTATTTTTTGCGAACATTTTGCTTTGACGGGGTTTTTGCCAACTTCCTGTTGATTTTAGGTACAGAAGTTTCTAATGGGGAATCTAGGTCTAAGTCAGACCTACATAGAGGTTTTTGTTTCATGTCTCTACGACATTACTAACGGAAGTTACAAGCAGTCCGTTTTTTGTTTCTTCCTAGGGGGCGCTAGCGCGCAATTTTCATTTTTGGGGTTCGGTTGCTTAACAAGTTGGGAAGGTTTGCCAGACCGACGTGTGTGTCAAATTTGGTGAGTTTTGAAGCATGTTAAGGGGGTCAAATTAGGGTGCGAAGGAACGCACCAGTTTCAATATGGTCCTTGGCCCATGGCAAAGGACTCCTGTGGAGTCCTTTGCCATGGGCAGGGCGGACCCTAATAAATAAATAAATTATTGGTGAAGTAAGTTTTATTCCATACGATGAGATAAGTAAGATTATTTTGAGAATGAAAGAATGAATGGGTAAATAAATTCAGAATGATTATCTTGGTTCTTCTTTTTTGTACTTTGTAAACACTTTAAGTTTGAAGAGTTTCTTGAAGTGGATCATATTAGTACATTGTTTGATTGCTTTGCTTAATCCATTCCATAGTTTAATTCCACATACAGATGTACTGAAGGTCTTAAGTGTTGTATGTGCATACAAATGTTTTAAATTACATTTATCTCTAAGATTATATTTCTCCTCTTTTGTTGAGAAGAATTGTTGTATATTCTTGGGAAGCAGGTTATAATTTGCTTTGTGTATAATTTTAGCTGTTTGCAATTTCACTATGTCGTGGAATTTCAGTATCTTTGATTCAATAAATAAAGGGTTTGTATGTTCTCTATATCCAACTTTATGTATTATTCTAACTGATCTTTTTTGTAACACTGTTAGTGAATGAAGTGTACTTTTGTAATTATTTCTACACAGTAACTCAGATATGTTAACACTAGTGAGCAGTAGAGAATATGAAGTGATTTTTGGTCTAGAACATATTTGGCTTTATTCATTATTGACGTGTTTCTTGCTACTTTATGTTACATATTTTCATAGTTTGTTTACGGTCTTCTAAATATATGTTTTGTTTTTTTACATACTGCCACTGCAAATAAACACAAACTAACAGCCATATTGTCACCTTTACAATATTTTCACCCACAATAGTAGCCGTGAGTGTGTTCTGCTGTGTGTTCCCGGCGGATCCTCCAAGCCTCTTTGCTACTGTCGTCACCAAGCCACTACAAAATGACCACTACGTGGAAATACTTCATCATGTCCTGGGTAATTCCTTTAAGTTAGAACTGGGTTTAATGTGCTGAAAACACAGACGTAAGTTGTTCCACAAAAATCTTAGTCACCTTGACGGTCGTAGGGACAATCAATGGCCGTGTTGTTAGCATTCTGTGTTGACAGTAGGGCTGCAACTAACTGTTATTTTGACTGTGGATTAGTCAACGATTATCTTAATGATTAGTCAACTAATCAAATAATAAAGCGTACACATATTTAATGGCTCCAAATTTTACATTTAGTTCTAAATGCAGCTAAAGTTATTTTAGGCATGTGCTTACGAACAACAAAGCTGAGTATTTAATTCATAAATATTTACTTATACTGTAGCTGTGCTGCCCATTAAGCTGTTGCAAAAATTCTAATGAGTATTAAAATGTTGTCTATTTAAAAGAAAGGAAATGCAAAGTGCTGTGCTGAATCGTATTTTTGATTAATCATTACAATGTTGGCTATTTAATAGATAGTATGTTTAATCTTATGATACCGCCGCATTGGTGCCTGTCTGTGCGGTTCATGTTTGTTATTGTGCCATTTTTACCGCATTGGAAATTGACGGTACTTTAAAAAAGTACTTCAAATGATGGACACAAACGTTAGCTATCTGACTTTGACTAAAATGATAGTTAAACTTATTTTTCACACAACTTGTTGTAAGGCATAAGCTAACACTCTTACCGAGGTTGAGACCTAATCTTCCCTCCCGACGTCTGACATCATGTCTCCGCATAAAACTGCCCGCGTATTACAGATGTACTGCCATAAGAACAATATAGAAAATACAATGACCTGGATGAATGAGAGCATCCATACATACAGAGAAAATCCATGATGATTGGTTGGTCTTGGTATGATGAGTCACAATTGGCAAAGGTTAGGACGAAACATTACGGACTGGCCAATCAGAGGCAACTTCGAAACCAGGAAGCAAAATCATAACAGTCATGTCATGATGACAGAGAAAGAGGGACGCTTCAAGCTGACAACTCCAGAAAAAAAAAAAATCATATTTGAAAATGGCAGAGGGATTCTCCCCACGGATTATATTTTTCCATTAGTGATGAAGATGACGTGAAGGAAACCCACAGTAATGCATAACTTTAGCCATATTTATACAAAAGAATATGTTTGGAGAAAAAAATGCCCCAAAACTTAGTTTTTAGTTGTTTACTCTTTAAACCAAAATCATAACTGCTCTTTTCATTGAAGACGTGGAACACAAATTTGCACATAAACATTGCCAACTGTTCCCAAACGACGCACGTCATTGTTTTTGTCAAGATACAGTGGGGCAAAAAAGTATTTAGTCAGCCACCGAATGTGCGAGTTCTCCCACTTAAAATGATGACAGAGGTCTGTAATTTTCATCATTGGTACACTTCAACTGTGAGAGACTGAATGTGAAAAAAAATCCAGGAATTCACATTGTAGGAATTTTAAAGAATTTATTTGTAAATTATGGTGGAAAATAAGTATTTGGTCAACCATTCTAAGCTCTCACTGATGGAAGGAGGTTTTGGCTCGAAATCTCACGATACATGGCCCCATTCATTCTTTCCTTAACACGGATCAATCATCCTGTCCCCTTAGCAGAAAAACAGCCCCAAAGCATGATGTTTCCACCCCCATGCTTCACAGTAGGTATGGTGTTCTTGGGGTGCAACTCAGTATTCTTCTTCCTCCAAACACGACGAGTTGAGCTTATACCAAAAAGTTCTATTTTGGTTTCATCTGACCACATGACATTCTCCCAATCCTCTGCTGTATCATCCATGTATCCATTTTGGTATAAACTCAACTCGTTGTGTTTGGAGGAAGAAGAATACTGAGTTGCATCCCAAGAACACCACACCTACTGTGAAGTATGGGGGTGGAAACATCATGCTTTGGGGCTGTTTTTCTGCTAAGGGGACAGGACGATTGATCCGTGTTAAGGAAAGAATGAATGGGGCCATGTATCGTGAGATTTTAAGCCAAAACTTCCTTCCATCAGTGAGAGCTTTGAATGGTTGACCAAATACTTATTTTCCACCATAATTTACAAATAAATTATTTGAAATTCCTACAATGGGAATTCCTGGATTTTTTTTTCACATTCTGTCTCTCACAGTTGAAGTGTACCTATGAAGAAAATTACAGACCTCTGTCATCATTTTAAGTGGGAGAACTTGCACAATCGGTGGCTGACTAAATACTTTTTTGCCCCACTCTATATATAGATGCTGGTTATTTTTATTGTAGGCAGAAAAAAATAATAACATTATAGAGGTGGGCCAAAGGGAAACTAAATAAGTAAATACAGTGAGGTGCGGGGACCCCTAGAGGTAGTTATAGGGTGTCCCCAGCTAAATGACATATAGTTAATTGTAATGGACACTTATTGTGTCCATTTGTACACTCTCTGTTACGTGGCCCCATACATTGTTAATTGTAGCGTTGGTGTCGCTACAATTGCTATAATTCTCCGGGAATGGCTTCTGCTGTAGCTTCGCTACATTTAAGTGAGAGTGACTTTTATCTTAGCCTACTACATTTTCCAAGTAGCTCACCCATCACTGATGATACGTTAGCAAATTCAGCTTGATTTGTTGATTAGCTAGCTGAGCCTTCTAATATAAAACTATAGTCCTCCAGCAAAATAAAGAAAGATTTGCCTAAAAAATACTTTTAATTAGATCATTGCCTACTGTGTTGGGTAATGGACCAAATAGTAATATAACCAGATATCCCTTTTTGTCCCCCGTGTCGTTTCCTATATTTTTTTCTTACGTGCACCAAAACTTGAATGTCACGGTGAAAGTTATCCGCTGTTGTTAGCATTGTGAACTGTAGCTCGGAAACGGAAGTCCTGCTTGGTGAATATCTTTATCGATCGCCACAACAAATACTGCACTGTAAAACAGGTAAGACATAAATAAGACCTAATTTTACAGTTAATTTTGCCCCAAAATTTTTTAGAATATGCTAAAAAAAATTATGTTGTTTAGTCAAGCCGCCATATTTGAAGCTTGATGTGGGGATGGACGACTGTAAAAAATAAAAATAAGTCTATTTAGTTTATTAAATAAAAAGCACGAGTTAGGAAATGTCTTCCTCAAGGACTTGTGTTGTGTTCTGGCCAAATATTGAAAGTAAAATGAATTTGACCGTCTAAAGAACTTTTTGTATTGACTCTCGGCATATCTTGGTTACAAAATAAGGCATTAACAGGATGAGAGGATATTACACTAACAACTACTTGATAGCATTAATGTGTAGATGTTTTGTTTACTTATCTTAACAAATATTGCAGTGATTCTCAAAGTGTGGTACACGCCGGCTCCATTGATTGATTGAAACTTTTATTTGTAGATTGCACAGTTCAGTAAGTATTCCGTACAATTGACCACTAAATGGTAACACCCGAATAAGTTTTTCAACTTGTTTAAGTCAGGGTCCACGTAAATGAATTCATGATCAATTATCTAGTGCAGGGGTCGGGAACCTTTTTGGCTGAGAGAGCCATGAAAGCCAAATATTTTAAAATGTATTTCCGTGAGAGCCATATAATATTTTTTAACACCGAATACAACTAAATGCATGCATTTTTAATTGATAAGAACTTTTTTAGAGTACAATAAGTCTCCTATTATTTTTAGTAAAATTTTTATTCTGAAGCTAACCAATAATAAATAAAATACTTCTTACCAATAATGTGACTTCTTGAACAGGTGCGATAGGAAATGGATGGATGGAATAAAATGCACGAGAATGTTTTCTATTTTGAAGGTTATTTTTAACACTGTGATTACCAGCAAAATGATTCCTTACTTATTGTGTTAAGCAATGTCAGCTAAGATTTATCTGAGAGCCAGATGCAGTTTTCAAAAGAGCCACATCTGGCTCTAGAGCCACAGGTTCCCTACCCCAGATCTAGTGGTACGCCAAATAATCACTTAATTAAATATTCAAACAGTTTACTCTTCAAACTGTGTGTAATGTTAGTGTTCCCAAAATATTAAATATACTTGCTAAATAAAAGCTCTGCCTCGTCTTTCAAGAATATTCAGGCCTACTATGCTACTGTATTGTAATGTTGGTCATTATGGTGGTACTTAGTGAAAAAACTTTAAAAACCACTGTTGTGTTGGATTGCGTCTTTAAAAGTAATCATGGGGGTTGAGGGTGGGCGCCTCATAATATAATAACTTAAGGCGCAGGGAGGGGCTGCAAAGTGCACGGCTTTTTGTAGTAATAAGAGTAAAGAAAAAACCTGCAAAAATGTAAAAAATATAGTAAAAGGGGCAAAATGTAAACTGGAAAAATCTGAAATGTTAACAAATAACACAAAAAGAATGTGTAAATGCATGTGATTAATTGCAAAAAAGTTGCATATATGGTGTGTATACACAGATTAATTCCACAATGTTCAGTTTACCTTAAAGGTGTCTTTTTATACATCAGTTATCAGGTCCGTAATACGTCAGTGCAAAGATGAGTGACTGCGGGTAAAATTCACTCCCAAAAAAAAACCAGACGTCCCCTTAAATAAGACGCGTATTCAAGGAATACTGACAATAAAATTGTATTTGTGTCCAAGGCTATTTTTTAAAAGTTGTATATAATTATGCACTCAAGTTTGTGTGTGTATATATATATGTGTGTGTGTGTGTGTGTGTGTGTGTATATATAGATATATATGTGTGTGTTTATTTGTGCGCATTACGTGTCATTTAATGATACACACTTCAAGAGTATCCACCTTTTTATTTGCATTGGTGATCAAACCTAATCGTTGATGAGCGGCCGTAAAAAAAAAGTGTTATTTCGCCGCAGAGTTACCCTTTATGGCCTCTTCAATGACGCTCCGATCACTACGATCAATATGTTTCAATACATTCCTCCCTCGGTCGGCCCTGAGCAAAAGTGAAGTTTATGTTGAAGATATCGACGCCGCAAATTTTCTGTCCTGGTGGTCAAACTCTGAAGACCAAATCCCACACAGACACTGCGATTGTCCAAATGCTTTCAATGATGCTGTGGAATGTTCAAAAGAAGTGTGTGTGTGTGTGTGTGTGTGTGTGTGTGTGTGTGCGCGTGCGTGCGTGTGTGGCTTTAAGGGGGTGAAAGCCAGGCGAGTGGGGGGTCTCCTGCCTGACCTAAGATCTGGTATGCGTGACTGAACAAGAGGGAAGAGAGAGAGTAACCCGCCTCCTCCTCCCCTAAAAACTGCCTTACTAACTTCTAAAGACTCACAAAGGCTAATGTGTGTGTGCGTGTGTTAAAATCTATACTGGTGGTTCTCAAACTTGTTTCAGTAAGTCACACTTCAGAAAACACTTAATTCTCCCAGTGCCGCTATAATGACCAACATTAAAATACAGTAGCATAGTAGGCCTATGTATTCATTAAAAATAAGGCTGAAGTTTTATTTAACAAGTATATAATAACATTACACACAGTTTGAACAATAACATACATAGGAAAATAAGACTTTTACATGACAATATTTATTTAAGTGATTATTTGGTGTACCAACAGATAGAGCCCGTGTACTACTAGTGGTACCCGTACCAGTTTGAGAATTACTGATCTAGACTTAAAGTATATCCTCCACAGAAGATGTGTCCAAAGTGTGACTCGGGGGCCATTTTTATCCTGCCGCTATTTTCTTAATTAGCCCTCTGCCAATGAATGTTTTCATTATTATTGAGGTATATTAAATATAACTAACAACTACTTAATTTTCCACCTATAAAAGACAATAATTTAGTTCTGCAGATTGAATTGTTTTACAGCATATGTACTGTATAATATTTATCAAAGTGGTCCTTAATTTTTTTTTTTCCAGTGTGGCCAGCGGTGGAAAAAGTTTGGACACCCCTGATATAGATATATTATAATAATAATCATCTTGCTTAGATTAATTACAAAGAGAATGCAGCCAAATCAAGGCATCCATTTTGAGTCTGCTCATAAATAATAAAACAACACAACAGATTTTGCCTCTCCTCACTGATGAAGCAGGCTGGAGGGAGTTGGGGGTGTGGGGAGAACAGTCTGAAAATAAATGCTAATCCTTCAAGATGACACAAAGCACACTGCTTTTCCTTCATTACATAAATATCTTTAATTGTTTTGCTCGTAAGAATATAAAACAATTTGGGAAGATTTTTTTTTTTTTACAAACACGTAATATACAGTACATCTTTTTTTTCATCCTTGAATGTTCACACAGCTTCTTCAGCAGGTCGCACACATCCATATGTTCAAGCAGCTCATTGCATTACATTAAAATACACACACGCGTGTGTGTCTGACTTGTGTGTGTGGAATAAAACAACAACAGAGCGAGCTTGTAACCCGAGAAAGCAGAGAGAGAGAGAGAGATACAAATAATCGATTGCTTCTTATTCCAAGCATGTCTCCAAGCATTGGTATTTTCATCCGGGGAGGGACGGAGAGAACGAGCAGGAGGAGAAGAACATTTCTCCTTCTCCTCCGTTTACGAAAAAAAATAAACTAAACATGGAACCCTGATTTGTTTCAATTAATAAAAGAGGGTAAACATATTTAAATCACTTCAATTTGAAGCAACATTCACTGACCCCTGCAGGACCTCCTCCCCTCTTTAGCAAAAATACCTGAAGCTTCGTATGTATTTGTGTTAAAAGTTTGCTTGCATAATGGGTTTAGGGAGAATGGGACCGTGAGGCTGTTTGTGTAATTTCAACAAAAAGGTAGTTTGAATTGTGTCCCCTTCTGCTCATGGAGGAAAGGATGGGGGAGGGACACACACGCACACACAGACACGCACGCAGACTGTCCGTGTAGGCACAATTTCTCCCAGTCTCTCATTCTGCTTCTCCTCCTCCTTTGCACTTTTGTTGTTATTTTCAGGCTGCGAATGAAAGCTCCAAAGTTACAGAGTTCATGGACAAACACATGGGAGAAGCACACAATCACACAGTGCTGTGAGGTGCAGGTGGACCCACTTCCTGCAAGCCCATCACCTGACTTTCTCACTGTCCGTCATCTGCCAGAGTCCCAGGTTGAGCACTTTAAGGCAGGGCAGCTGCGTGATCCTCTCCAGCCCCCTCTTGGTGATCTTAGTACATCCGTACAGGTCGATGCCCGCCAGCTGGGTCAGGTGGTCGGCGATGAGCTCCAGCCCCTTGTCGGTGATGCGCACGCACTGTCCGATGTTGAGCGTCCGCAGCTCGTGCATCTGCCGCACCATGCGGTTGATGCCGTCGTCCGAGATGTGGCACGAACACAGCGACAGCGACTTGAGTCGGTACAGCCCCTGGGCGATGTACGCCAGCGTCTGGTCGCCGATCTTGTCGCAGAAGGACACGTCCAGGCCTGAGAGCCTCAGGGTGCCCATGGCCAGGTGCATGGCGCCCGTGTCGCTGATGTTGTCGCAAGAGCGCAGGTTGAGGCTCCACAGGGACGTCATGTGCGAGAGGTGGATCATGCCGGCGTCCGAGATGCCGCCGCAGAAGCTCAGGTTGAGGACCCTCAGCTCGGTCAGACCCTTGGAGATGTGCTTTAGAGACAGGTCTGTCAGTTTCTGGCAGTCCTGGAGGGTCAGGTACTCCAAGCTCAGGCAGCCCTCGGCGGCGCTGCGGGTCATGCCGGCCAAGTGTCCAATGCCCACGTCTGAGACGTGGCGGCAGGACCTCAAGTTGAGGCTCTTGAGTCTGTGGAGGCCCCAGGCGATGAGCAGGAGCCCCGTGTTGGTGATGTTGCTGCAACCTCCCAGCTCCAGAACCTCCAAGTTCTTTAAGTACTGGGCGATCCGGCCCAGGCTGGAGTCGGTGATCTGCTTGCAGAGGCTCAGGTTCAACACCCTCAGGGACGGGATCTCCTGCACAAATGCGTGGCCCAGCCCGTTGTCGGTCAGGTTGTAGCAGCCCGAGAGGTTGAGGGACTCGATGTTGGGCATTCCCTGGATCACGTAGCTCAGGCTGCGGCGCAGCGACAAGATCTGGACCCTCCGGATGCCTCTGGCCTGCAGGCTGGGGAACAAGGAGGGATTGGCCCGGCGGAGGTGCAGCTTGGCCTCCACGCCTCTCCACACTGACTTGTGGTAGGACGCGTCCCTCCAAGCCAGGCACACTTGGGCCACCCTGCCTTTGTCCCTCACGTCCAGGTGGCTGAAAATCATTGCCAAAATTTCCGGGAAGAGGCACGAAATGTGCGTCTCCATTGTTTTTCAAAACCCAGGCATATAAAAATGATTACTCCACACCCCCACTGCCAAGAAAACAATCTCAATGATGCAAAAAGTAGCAACAAGACTTTTGTTTTCTCTTCGTGGCTCGCCGGGAAGGTCGGCAATCACAAAACTCTCTTCAGCCGCAGTCACGTTGAAAAAAGAAAGCAAATAGACACACACAAAAAAAGCGTTTATCCTCCGCCGAGAAAGAGGAAGAAGAAGAAGAGGAAGAAGGAGGAGGAGGAGAGGAAACGGCGTCAATCCTTCCCCTCTCTCTCTCTCTCTCTCTCTCTCTTCCTCTCTCACTCACACGACGTTTCCTTCTCGTATTGTCGCCGTAAAAAGGCGTCTTTTCTCGGCCGGGGCGGGTCCAGACGGTCGTGCATTTCAGAGGCGGAAAGTGTGGCGTCCAGTAGCGGCCGGAAGAAGTTTCATGGCGGGGAAGAGCGAGTAGAAGACGTCCTGCTTCAGTCTTTGTCTGCTCTTTTCAAACCGACTTGGCAAAGACGAGACGACTATGCTCCCCTCCGAGGGGTGCACAAATATTTTTTTTAAATACATAAACCATTTCAAACATATTTCCACAACGCTAGCAATACTAGGACGTGTTTATACCCGACTACTATGCAACGGTTCGCACCGGAGCGCGTTATGGCGGAAATAGAGCGTAAGTGTGGTGTTTTGCGGGGACATTTGTCCTCCCTGTGGCAGACAAGTTGGTACATTCCGCCTCAGCTGGAACTGTGCGAACTGTTTCCCTTGGAAACCAACTTCTTATAATTCTCTTCACTCTCAGCTTTAACCCTTTCATCGCCACACACGGACAACGCGCCGGATAACTTTAACAACTTGTTGGACTTTCGTGGTCTCTTTCAAAAAAGCGCAAGTATGTAAAAAATAATGCCCTAATGTGTGGATAAAATTTGAATGTATTTGTCTTTTTAGTAGTGCTGTCAAACCGGTATTTAGTGTGGCCCTAAATCACTGGTTCTCAACCTTTTTTTCAGTGATGTACCCCCTGTCAACATTTGTTTAATTCAAGTACCCCCTAATCAGAGCAAAGCATTTTTGGTTGACAAAAAAGAGATACAGAAGTAAAATAAAGCACTATGTCATCAGTTTCTGATTTATTAAATTGTATAACAGTGCAAAATATTGCTGATTTGTAGTGGTCTTTCTTGAACTATTTGGAAAAAAATATATAACAATAACTAAAAACTTGTTGAAAAATAAAGAAGTGATTCAATTATAAATAAAGATTTCTACACATAGAAGTAATCATCAACTTAAAGTGCCCTCTTTGGGGATTGTAATAGAGATCCATCTCGATTGATGAACTTAATTCTAAACATTTCTTTACACAAAAAAAGAAATCGTTAACATCAATATTTATGGAACATGTCCACAAAAAATCTGTCTGTCAACACTGAATATTGCATTGTTGCATTTCTTTTCACAGTTTATGAACTTTCATTCATATTTTGTTGAAGTATTATTCAATAAATATATTTATAAAGGATTTTTGAATTGTTGCACTTTGTAGAATATTTTTTTTTAAATCTCACGTACCCCTTGGCATACCTTCAAGTATCCCCAGGGGTACGCGTACCCCCATTTGAGAACCACTGCCCTAAATAAGATTTAGTTTGTTTAATATTACTTATTATGTTTATTATTGGACTCCTTGAAGTTCACACACTCACACACTGTGTGTTTACCTGCACTAAAACTTTTCTTTATGTAGGATTATCATTAGTGGATAATAATAACTGTAATAATAATAATAAATCATTATTATGAATGTTATTATTGTATCTACATGAAGTTGAAGGGGAACTGCACTTTTGTTTTTTATTGATGCCTATCATTTACAACAGGCCTGGGCAATTATTTTGACTCGGGGGGCCACATTTAGAGAAAAAAATGTGTCTGGGGGCCGGTATATCTATTTGTAGGAACACTAATACAAAACCTCATAATAATATCTGACTGAATGCTAAAACACGTTATGACAGACCGCCTTAAAAAGCGTAATGGAATTTTTAATTTTTCTATGAACGATAAAATGCTGAGTATTGACAAAATATGAACGTCACACCCTCTTTCGATCGACATATTTAAAATCAAGTGAAACGCAACAAAAATGCAACAAACATTGAAATATGAACGCGAAGGGTACAAAATAAACCCACCTGCAATCTGATACATCTGATATTTCCTGAATTTCCCCCAGGGATCAATAAAGTACTTTCTATTCTATTCTATATAAATCACTAAGCTTTAGAACTTTGTTGTGAAAATCTCCTTCCGCGTCTGTGGAAACGCTTCCCGCCCACCTGCTTGGTGCCTCGTCTGAGGTGCTGTGACTACATTACCATAGTAACTAATTAGTAGGGCTGCAAATTTTTAGGTGTCTCACGATTCGATTCAATAGGGATTCTTGGGGTCACGATTCGATTCAAAATCGATTTTTTTCAATTCAACACGATTCTCAATTCAAAAACAATTTTTTTCCCGATTTAAAATGATTCTCTATTCGTTCAGTACATAAGATTTCAGCAGGATCTACCCCAGTCTGCTGACATGGAAGCAGAGTAGTAGATTTTTGTAAAAAAGTTTTTATAATTGTAAAGGACAATGTTTTCTCAAATGATTGCAACAATGTAAATTTGTTTTAACTATTAAACAAACCAAAAATATGACTTATTTTATCTTTGTGAAAATATTGCACCCAGTGTGTTGTATTTTAGATTATAGATCATGCCTCTTACTTGTACAGTGAAAGGTTGTAGCCATAAACTGAGAAGTTGTTCAACTTTGACATTTGACTTATCCAATCCAATCCAATCCAATCCACTTTATTTATATAGCACATTTAAACAACAATAACGTTTCCAAAGTGCTGCACAGCCATGTTAAAAACAATTGTAAAAAAAAATAAATAAATAAATAAAATAAAATAAAAAAAGTATATATATATATATATTATGCTCCACCAATGACTGAATAAAAACAAAAAATAAATAAATATAAAACAAATAAAAACAATATAAAAACAAATATGATTAAAAACTATTCTTAGACCTCTCGTTCGCAAGAACGAGAGGAAAAGACACTCGTTTGTGTCCACCTTTTTGTTTTCAACTGCGTGAGGAGTATGATTAATTCTTCATTAAAACATAAATGAACATCCAGTCACACTGAGAGTAGACATTGTACAGTAAGTGATGTACAATGTTATGTATTTCTTGTTTAGCACTTAATACTGCTACCTGTTGTATCTGCCCATCACTTACCTTCTAAAACTTCTAGCATATATTCATGCTAAAACATTAAGGTTCTGAGTCATTTTTTGTCCAAAAGTAGTCCTTGTCTTTCATGAGTGTTTTCATGATTAGTTGTTGTTGTAAATAGCGAACATTGTGACGCATCTTTGGAATTAATGCACCGCCGTATGCTTAAATTGAGCAAAATACGGAAATATTACATGGTAAATGAATGTGCCTATTATTACGTTGCATATATACTTACAGCATGTATATAACATGTTGATGGAGGTTTTTAAAGTGCTTTATAGGCGAAATAGAGCAAGTCCCATTAGCTCAATTGTTAACTGTTTTTTGCTAGCATTTATTTAGTAGATACAACAAAAGAAAGAAAAACATGCTTGTGCTTGTCTCACATAAGGATTGTGAATGACAGACAGAATTCCAAAATCGTGCGGTTTCCCTTTAAAAGTACTGTTTTAAACTTTAATCAAAGTTCCTTGAACACACCACAGTTATTTGCTATGAGACGCAAAAGTGACAGTTAAACATAACTTTGTATAATGCTGCCACAAGTAAATTAATACCATTTTTATGTCTATTCTATTACCTCATCCTGCTTCCCCAAATGTTGTTGCTGTGTGAACCATATAAGGGAGCTTTGATGGCATTCAGACGTTTGTGAACAGTGAGGTCTTTGCTGCTACCAGGAGGATGAACCATTTAGTATTTTTGCAAGGGGGTGTAGGTAGTCCTCCAGTCACTGTAAGATTTTACAGACCTTTGTTGTCATTGTTGCGGCCTAAAATGCTTGAATTTGCAGAAGGTTTTACAAAAAAGTTGCACAAAAGTTGCAATGTTTAGAAACTTTTTTTTTAATAATATTGAATAAACTTGGGATTTTACAAATGTTTTAATGCTTTAAGTGTTCATTGTAACCTTAACCTCAAAAAGCACACCATTTCAAATTGTAAAAACAAATACTGTATTGATGTTTTACTCATTTTATAGCACAAAGACTTAAAAGTAGACCCTAGATGGCAGTAAACGCACATACTCGAAACTCAATGTCAAATTACTGTATTGTTTTAATTAACTTTTAAATAAATTTTTATTAACAAGGGAAACAACATCAAAGGCTTTCTTATTGTCCACAGTCTGCTCTGTGGTCCACAAGTTGCAGATGTTCTCCATGTTTCCACTTAAAAAGTGTCTGTACATCTTGAACACATTTATTCACAAACGTCAATCAACAAATCCTAGAGGGACTGATATTTCAAAATGTATCCAGTGAAATCTTATTATTCAAACAATCCTATTATTAAGAATAAAATTTAACAGCAAATTAGATTTGATTTGAACTTTGATGTCATTTTTAATAAATGATTAATTTGAAAGAATGAAGGGCAGCACGGTGGAAGAGGGGTTAGTGCATCTGCCTCACAATAAGAAGGTCCTGAGCAGTCCTGGGTTCAATCCCGGGCTCGGAATCTTTCTGTATGGTATTTGCATGTTCTCCGCGTGACTGCGTGGGTTCCCTCCGGTTATTCTGGCTTCCCCCCACCTCTGAAGACATGCACCTGGGGGATAGGTTGATTGGCAACACTAAATGGGCCCTAGTGTGTGAATGTTGTCTGTCTATATGTGTTGGCACTGCGATGAGGTGGCGACTTGTCCAGGGTGTACCCCGCCTACCGCCCGAATGCAGCAGAGATAGGCTCCAGCGACCCCAAAAGGGACAGGCGGTAGGAAATGGATGGATGATGAAAGAATGAAAGTAACAAAACATTCCAAAAGCCCAGGTAAAGGTCATGTGACCTCCTAGTGGTTGTGGCCCCAGATAACCTTGTGTCAAACCATTCATTTTCTTGATCAGATTAATCACACTTCTGTATTTGGATTCATTGCAGTGAATTACTTGCGTGCAACATTTTAATAATATTATAAGTATAATTAAATATTCATCAATATTATAACATAAACTCAATTTTATTGTCACAATGTCATACAGTAACATTTAAAAAATGTATTACTTGAATGCACCTCATTTCACCCCGGTTTATCACTGTACAGTTTATCGTTACATCCCAGAAAAATACTGCATTTCCCAACATGTTTACTTTATCCAAGTATTGAAATTGGAATGAATTTGCATTTGATTTAGAATAGAATGGATGGATGATGAAAGAATGAAAATAACAAATCATTCCAAAAGCCCAGGTAAAGGTCATGTGACCTCCTAGAGTTTGTGGCCCCAGATAACCTTGTGTCAAACCATTCATTTTCTTGATCAGATTAATCACACTTTTGTATTTTGATTCATTGCAGTGAATTACTTGCGTGCAACATTTTAATTAATATTATAAGTATAATTAATTATTCATCAATATTATAACACTAACTCAATTTTATTGTCACAATGTCATACAGTACCATTTAAAAAATGTATTACTTGAATGCACCTCATTTCAATCAATCAATCAATGTTTATTTATATAGCCCCAAATCACAAATGTCTCAAAGGACTGCACAAATCATTACGACTACAACATCCTCGGAAGAACCCCGGTTTATCACTGTACCGTTTATCGTTACGTCCCAGAAAAATACTGCATTTCCCAACATGCTTTACTTTATCCAAATATTGAAATCGGAGTGAATATGCAATTTGATTTAGAATACAATAGAAAGTACTTTATTGATCCCTGGGGGAAATTCAGCACCACAGTTCGCTCACAATAGACAATAATAATAATAAATAATAGATAACATATATTATATATATTATATATAATATATGAATAATATAAATATATTCTACATTGGCCTTGCGATGAGGTGGCAACTTGTCCAGGGTGTACACCGCCTTCTGCCCGATTGTAGCTGAGATAGGCACCAGCACCCCCCGCGACCCCAAAGGGAATAAGCGGTAGAAAATGGATGGATGGCTATATTCTACATTTAAGTGCAGTCAAGAAGGAACATATGCATTATACAGTCTGATGGCTGCCGGTAAGAAGGACCTCCTGTGTTGTTCCGTGTTACATTTTGGGAGTCTGAGCCTTCCACTGAACATGCTCATTCTCTCCGCAAGGTCCGAGTGTAGTGGGTGTGAGGTGTTGTCCATAATGGCTAGGAGTTTTGCTAGACTTCTTCTCTCTGACACCACCGCCAGAGAGTCCAGCTCCACTGCCACCACCTTACTGGGCTTCTCTACCAACTTGTCCAGCCGGTTTGTGTCCCTCACTCTCAGCCCGCTGCCCCAGCAGGCCACGGCGTACAAGAAGGCGCCCGCCACCACCGACTCGTAGAACATCTTCAACATCTTTGTACAGACGTTGATGGATCCTAGCCTCCTGAGGAAGTAGAGGCAGCTATGTCCCTTCTTGTAGAGGGCCTCAGCGTGTTTTGACCCATTCAGCTTGTTGTGTACACCGAGGTATTTATAATCCTCAACCATGTCCACATTCAACCCCTTGATTGAAACAGGGGTCACCGAAGTACTCCTCCTCTTTCCCAGGTCCACAACCAGCTCCTTGGTCTTCGTCACATTGAGCTGGAGGTGGTTCTTTGATTGATTGATTGATTGATTGAAACTTTTATTAGTAGATTGCACAGTACAGTACATATTCTGTACAATTGACCACTAAATGGTAACACCCGAATAAGTTTTTCAACTTGATTAAGTCGGGGTCCACGTTAATCAATTCATGGTACACATTCTTTCCACACCATGTGACAAAGTCCTCCACGAGGGCCCTGTATTCCTCATCATCACCATCCTCAATACACCCCACTATCGCTGAGTCATCAGAAAACTTCTGAAGGTGGCAGGACTCTGATTGATGGTGGAAGTCAGTGGTGTAGATGGTGAAGAGAAAGGGGGAGAGGACTGAGCCCTGTGGGACAATTTGAGAATTTAAGTATTTTTATTTGTTCAAATTATACCTACAGCACTAGAGTACTATTGTAATATTATGTACTTTTGTATATACTACATGTACTCAAATCAACGTTATGAATCTTACAAACCTAATTTAGCGTCTTTATTTAGCACATCTGAGTATGTGCAAACTGACAGTTCGGCTGCAAGATCAGTGCCATAGCTGCAAAGACAGACAATGAACAAACCGGAATCTTTCATCTGTGTGTGTGTGTGTCAACATATTTGGACTGTCATAAATAAAATAATAAACATATCATCTATTCAGAAACATACTTTTATAATTTTATACTGCATCCTGGGTGACCTAAGGCAGTGGTTCTCAACCTTTTTTTAGTGATGTACCCCCTGTGAACATTCTTTATGTTGATAATTTAGATAATTAGTCTCACTAGGATATACTTATTATTATTATTTATATTTTTGTCTTCTTGTCGTTTATGTCAATCTGTCTCTCTCGCTTTGAATTTGATAGAATTACAACACATGTGGATAGTTGATTGGCAACACTAAATTGGCCCTAGTGTGTGAATGTGAGTGTGAATGTTGTCTGTCTATCTGTGTTGGCCCTGTGATGAGGTGGCAACTTGTCCAGGGTGTACCCTGCCTTCTGCCCGATTGTAGCTGAGATAGGCGCCAGCGCCCCCCGCGACCCCGAAAGGGAATAAGCGGTAGTAAATGGATGGATGGACAACACATGTGCCGGGCTGCCTGCCACAAGCTCCGCCTCGGGGTCACCAATGTCACCTGCGCAGTGGTGTGATGCAATCAACCGTGTTCGATGCTGTAAATAATTGGCAGCTCAGTCCCCATAATTTTACAGTTAAATCTACGCTACCACTGTTGTTTTTACCGTACAATCGACAGACTTTTTTACACTATTTGTTTGCTTTTATATTAAAGGCTTTAATTTTCATAGGCTGCAGGATATGTGTTGGCGTTTTTACCGATTGTTGTTGAGATCGAGTTGGCTGGAAGCTGTGCCGCAAACATCTCTTTAGTTCCGTCAATTTACAGCATGTCTCTCATGCGGTTGCTATTTTTCTGTTTTTTTGTCTTTTGTTTTTGATTATGCACCGTTTATGCGATTGCATAATTTTTTCATCTGCAGCATTTGCCCCTTTCTTCTGTTTTTTTGGTGTTCGCCGCAATCTTAACATTTTACTGAATTGAAAATACACATTTAATAATACATCTAATCAATATTAATACCAAACATTGCCCTCTTGTAAATTGTCCAGACCAACAACTATGTTATGGTGAAACGTTAAAAAAAAAGTGTCCTCAAATCACTGACGAATGCGATTAAAAAAAAATAAGATTTGCAAAGTCCATCCATTAAAAATAAAAGTTCTCATGTGTCTTTTATGAAGACTGACTTTGAAGATGTTTGTCGCCTTTGCTTGTTTTTTGATATTCATCACTACATTGACCCTAGTGTGTGAATGTGAGTGTAAATGTTCTCCGTCTATCTGTGTTGGCCCTATGATGAGGTGGCGACTTGTCCAGGGTGTACCCCGCCTTCCGCCCGAATGCAGCTGAGATAGGCTCCAGCACACCCCGCGACCCCAAACGGGACAAGCGGTAGTAAAATGGATGGATGGATGGATTTGTTCAATAACAGTAGAATACAGTGCGCTGCTGAAAATGTATTTTTTTTTTTTTCCCAAACTTTCTTCGATGCTGTGGACCTCCTTCACTATCCGAGTAACCCTGGTCTGTATTTGCGTGTGTGTGCGCAAGCAGGACCGTGCATGTGCATGTCAGTGTTTATCTCCATGTGTCTCCATGTGCATCACCTATTCAATCCAAGGAACATATGTTTGTGCCTCTCTCTCTGTGTGTATGGGTGTGTGTGTGTGTAAGTGCGTGTGCGTGTGCGTGTGCGTGTGCGTGTGCGTGCGTGCGTGCGTGCGTGCGTGCGTGCGTGTGTGTGTGTGAGATAATATGACAGGGGAGCCGTTTGCTGAAGCCAGTGGAGTGTGGCAGAGTGCTTGAGAAAGAGGGGGAGGAAGAGCTGATGGGAAAAGTAGAAGTGGAGTGAAAATTGAGAGCAGAGATCAGGTTAGGATTAAAAAATGCAGCAAAATGTGTTTTTTTTTTTTGTTTTTTTGTTTTTCTTAATACTTTTATTTTGATCAGTATCTTTACCTAGCGGTCTTCCATCCGTCCATCCATCCATCCATCCATCAATTTTCTAACGCTCGTCCCTTTCGGGGTCATTGTTTAAAAGTGAAGTAAGTAAAAAGAGTAATCTCCGAAGATAGTAGAGTTCCTTTAAAGGTAATAATATGCATGCTCCATAATCTATCCATTTTCTACCGCTTGTCCCTTTCGGGGCCGCGGAAATAGGCTCCGCGTGTGCTGGAGCCTATTCCAGCTGCATTTGTGTATCATAGAAGGTATACTGAACAAAAATATAAACACAACACTTTGGTTTTTGCTCCTATTTTTTAGAAGTTGTATTTAAAGAACTTAAACTTTTACTGTGTATATCATGGGTGTCAAACTCTGGCCCGCAGGCCAGGTTTAGCCTGCCGTGTAATTTCATTTGGCCCTTGAGGCAATATCAAATTAACATTAGAGCTGGCCCGCCGGTATTTGTAACACCGCATTCACCGCTAATACTCATACTTGCCAGCCCTCCCGATTTTCCCGGGACAGTCCCGAAGTTCAGTGCCCCTCCCGAAAATCTCCCAGGGCAACCATTCTCCCAATTTCTCCCAATTTCCACCCGGACAACAATATTGGGGCCTTTAGCGTTCTCTACAACCTGTCATCACATCCGCTTTTCCTCTATACAAACTGCATGCCGGCCCAGTCACATAATATATGCGGCTTATACACACACATAAGTGAATGCAAGGCATACTTGATCAACAGCCATACAGGTCACACTGAGGGTGACCGTATAAACAACTTTACCACTCTTACAAATATCCGCCACACTGTGAACCCACACCAATCAAGAATGCCAAACACATTTCGGAAGAACATCCGCATCGTAACACAACATAAACACAACAGAACAAATACTCTGTCACCCTTGCAGCACTAACTCTTCCGGGAGGCTACAATATACACCCCCCGCTACCACCAAACCCCGCCCACCTCAACCCCGCTTCCTGTGTGACATCTCAAGCCATCTTGATGCACTGAACCTGCAGCTACTGGGGCGGGGCCACATCATCACAGATATGTACTCGTTAGCGAGAGCTTTTAAAACTTAACTCTGCCTGCGGGAGAATAGGCTGCTGCAAGGAAACCTTGGCCATTTCCCCTGCTGCCAAACCCTAAAAACACAGCTCTCTAGTGCCGTGTGCGCACAGTTTGATAAAAAAACTCAGTGTACTCGGCGCTAAGTTTAGCCGGCGATTTGGCGACTTTGATGGTCAGAAATGTAGATTTGAACTGTTTAGTAATCCCTTCACAGTTGATGTGGACAAAGCACCAACTAACCTCCAAATGGAGCTGTTTGAACTCCAGTGTGATGACACTCAATTGCTCTCCATGTTTGGCAGTACTTATCCATGTGAGCAACTTTTCTCCTCAATGAAGATGACGAAAACGTCTCACAGGATACGACTGACTGATGAACACCTTCGTTCGATAATGAAGGTTGCCTCAGCTCAAAGCCTGAGCCCCGACATTAATGAACTAGCATCCAAGAAAAGATGGCAGGTATCTAGCTTGGTCACATCAGATTAGATCAGTGTGTCGCAAACTGAGCAGTAAAAAGGCCTCAATGGTTGATTTATTCATTGTTATTTTATTTTCAAATGTATTAGCCTGTGGAAAAAGTTAATGTTGATATTTGCCTCAGAAGGCTGCAAATAGAAAAGAGGAATTACATTTTTATTTAAATTGTATTTAATATACCATTGATGTTTTTTCGTTTGTTTTTTGAAAGTTAATTTTGCAGTATTAAGTTATATAAGCGTTGCTTGTTCCATATTCAGTGTTAAAGCAAATCAGTGTAGCAAACTGAGCAATAATTAACGTTTTATTCATGCACTTTCTCTTGCTACTTCAAGGCTTGAATGTTTGAGTCATTCATTATTCCATCCATCCATCCATTTTTCTACCGCTTATTCCCTTTTGGGGTCGCGGGGGGCGCTGGCGCCTATCTCAGCTACAATCGGGCGGAAGGCGGGGTACACCCTGGACAAGTCGCCAACTTATCGCAGGGCCAACACAGATAGACAAACAACATTCACACTCACATTCACACACTAGGGCAAATTTAGTGTTGCCAATCAACCTATCCCCAGGTGCGTGTCTTTGGAAGTGGGAGGGAACCCACGCATTCACGGGGAGAACATGCAAACGCTGTTATTTTATTTTAAAATGTATTGTTAGCCTGTGGAAAAAGTTTATTTTGATATTTTTCTCAGGAGGCTGCAAATAGAAAAGAGGCATTACATTTTAAGTTTTGTTTTATTTGATATGCCATTGATATTTTTTAATTATCTATATTATTATTTGAAACTCGATTTTGCATGCCACTATAAAGTTTTATAAGCCTTGCTTGTTCAATATTCAATGCAAAACTTTTTTGGGTCCCTTTTCAAAGGTTAATATATTCAACCTTAGTCCATGGCAAGACTCCAACCTGCACAGCTGATCTAACAAGAGCAATCAGAGAAAGTTGGAGCAAGATTGATGAAGAGTACTGTTTGTCACTTGTTAAGTCCATGCCCCATACACTGCAAGCTGTTACAAAAGCCAGAGGTGGTTCAACTAAGTACTGTTGGTGTTTTAAAGAGTATTTTCTTTGTTTATTTTTTATGATTCCATCACTCTAACGCAGAATTGAATGGTTCCTTGAGTTTTTCACTTTACTTAATATAAATAGCACAAGTTATTAACATTGCTTTCCTCCTCTCCAAGGTTCTCATAGTCATCATTGTCACCGATGTCCCACTGGGTGTGAGTTTTCCTTGCCCTTATGTGGGCCTACCGAGGATGTCGTAGTGGTTTGTGCAGCCCTTTGAGACACTAGTGATTTAGGGCTATATAAGTAAACATTGATTGATTGATTGATTTTATTTATTTTCGTGTTTCTTAATGCCTGAAAGTAGCTATTTGAAATGACTATAGTTTTGAGTCACGTCTGCTAGCTGCTTTTTTTTTTTCTACAAAATGAATGAACATCCTCCAAGTCGGGTGATTTCTGCCAGGGGTCATTTATACAACATTGTATTGTGCATTACTGCAAGAAAATACAAACACACTTCATATAGGAGTATTGTTGACATGACATTAAAACTGAGGACAACTAAAATCGATCAATCAAAATGTATTCATATACCCCTTTTTATTTATATTTTATATTTTATATTTTATATATATTTTATATATATATATGTATTTTATACTTTATATTTTAATTTTCCTGAAGGAACTCTCCTGAAGGAATCAATAAAGTACTATCTATCTTAATCACAAGTGTCTCGAAGATCTTCACAAACCCACAGCAACATCCCCTGATTGAAACCTACACAACTAACTACATCACTAAGCACTGAGTCATATTACACATTGAAAAGTCCAACGTCTTTTTAGATATTACCAATAAAATACATTATTTCAACAATAGCAAACTAGTATATGGAATATTACAAATATTTAATTTAAAAAATATATATAACGTGGTGCAATTTAATAGGTATGTTTTTGTTTCTAAATTTTAGATATAAAAAAGATTTTAAAACATTTGAAATATTATAAATAAACAAAAAATACAACATTATGTAAAACAAAATTCAATCAATCAATCAATGTTTACTCTTATAGCCCTAAATCACGAGTGTCTCTAAAGGCTGCACAAGCCACAACGACATCAGGGCAAGAAACAACTCAACCCGTTGGGATGACAATATGAAACCTTGAAGGGCACCGCAGATGTGAAATTGAAGTAATACATACAATTTTTAAAAATACATTTGAATATGTTTCAGCTCTTTTTTTCTTTTCTTTTTTTCTTTTTGGAAGGCTGCTAATAGAACAGGGGTGAGACCAGACAAACTGTGCTTCTTCACACTCTTTACGGACAGTTGATCACTTCAGCAGAATTGTGTGTTGGTAAAGTTTGAACATGTTCCAAATGAAAATAATTGAATGATTTTTCCATTTTGAATTTAAAATATAAAACAACATTAGACATGCATGATAATGATAATAATAATAATAATAATAATTATACATGTGTTGGCCCTGTGATGAGATGGCGACTTGTCCAGGGTGTACAGTGCCTCCCACCCGAATGCAGCTGCGATTGGCTCCCGCGACCCTGAGAGGGACAAGTGGTAGTAAATGGATGGATGATTAAATATGGTTTTATAAAATATGTACTTTTAGAAAATGTTGCAAAATGTACATTTATTATGAATGTTTCATATGAAGTGAAGACAATAATGCCTCACGTTATCATAAAGGAGCCTTTCAGTGCAATATCTTTATTTCCAAAAAGTTTCATCAATACAATACATTTACATTTTAATTTGTTTTATTTCATGTACTTTTTGTGCGCCTAAAACATAAACTAAAATGTGAACATTAAGAGAAAAAATCAGTGATTTTTTTTTTTTTTTTACATCCAGCAGCAGAAAAGTGCGACATATATAATGTATGGATACAATAATGTGTCCTTCTGTCTTTCGGCTCATACGCGCCAGTAAGGAAAAGCAAGCAGTTCCTTGTGGTCGACACCTTCGTCCTTGCAACACCTGGACAAAGCACCTTTACTGCGTCAGTATTTGCAAAGCAGAGAATCGCGACGTGAATACTAAGCACAAAACATTTGACTGAATGTTCCAAATAAATTAATTCCATAACCATAACAAGTGAGTTTAAAGTATAACAGGATTCAATTAATTCCCTGTTTAACAGTCATTTTCATATTTGCATCCTCAAAGAAGAATTTCAAAGCAGACTAAAGCAAACTTCCATCCATCCATCCATTTTCTACTGCTTATTCCCTTCAGGGTCACGGGGGGCGCTGGAGCCTATCTCAGCTACAATCAGGTAGAAGGCTGAGTATACCCTGGACAAATCGCCACCTCATTGCAGGGCAACACAGATGGACAAGATTCACAGTCACATTCACACACTAGGGCCAATTTAGTGTTGCAAACATGGTCACTAAAAAAATGTTCATCCAGAGCCAGAATTTATTTTATAACCAAAAATGTAGCAAACCCATTTCGATGAGATTTTATGTCTGATTTGAGCATTTAAACGTGTGTGTTACTCCACCTTCAGTTTCCATTTCGGATCTGAATTAGATGGAGATTCAACCTGCTGTGAAGTTACAGCAGATACACAGCACCTCTTGTCACCTAGTTAGTGATATCATCAACCGCAAATGTTAAATGCTTGCATTTATTATTAAACATGTATTTAATTATAGAAAACTACATTCTACGAAATCATTCTCATGTTACATTTGAATGCATAATATAGATTTTAAATATAATTTATAAAGATAAATTGTAACATACTTGTTTAAATAATCAAATACAGAATATTGTTAAAGCAATCACAATCAAAATCGAATAATGATAAACAATAATAGATCAATACAAAATTACTCAAATATTTTAATAAGGATTCATGTATATTTTAGAGATTTTTCCATTTTAAATTTGAAATATTAAAATAAAATAAAAAAAAATGAAAAATAATCTGTTATGAATAATTTATAAAAGTTCATTTTGATGGATCTTTCAATATTTTAATTTGATAATATTAAAAAAAGATTCAATAAGATATAACACACAACTTAAATGAACATTTTTAATTAATAATAAATACCCAATCATATTAGGAAATTCATAAAATAAATATAAAAGTACATCTACATTTGATTTTTTTTTTTCCATTCAGATTTTTAGTTGACAATTAAATGACTAAAATCTATTTTAAAAATAGAATAAAAGACCCATAAAAATATCATATCATATTGTTTTTAGGTTCATGTTCAAAACAAACTAAACTCAACTCGAAAAATAAGATAACCTCTCAAAAATATTTCAAAAAGTAAGAAAATATTCATTAATAATTTAATCCTACCTTAAGGTAATGTACGTTGATAGATAGATAGATAGATAGATAGATAGTACTTTATTAAGGAAAGTTCGTTCAGGAAAATTAAAATTCCAGCAGGAGTGTACAGAGCTCAGATCAATTTGAAAAGTAAAAAGTAAATAATGGGGGTAAAAATGGAAAAAAAATAGAAGAATATTACAATAAAAATAAAGAGCAACAATGAGAAAAAAAATATAACAGGAATATAATATATAAAATATAATATACCGTATTTCCTTGAATTGCCGCAGGGCACATAGTATACGCCTGCCTTGAATTCCTGCCCGGTCAAACTCGCTTCCCAAAATAATTAGCGCATGCTTAGTATTATCTATCGCCTGGTCAAACTCGTGACGTCACGGGTGACACTTGCCTTGTCATCATTTTCAAAATGGAGGAGGCTGATTTCAATACCGGTAATTTGAAATCGCATAAAGGGAAGAAGATTAAGATCTATTTAGTAGGATTTAAGGTCCAAGCCTACATCACACTCAAATTTTTACTGCATACCTTTGGGAAGTGCCGGAGTGAGAAGAGGTTTCAAAATAATTAGCGCATGCTTACTTTTACCGCATGCCTTTGGTAAGCGCAGGAGTGAGAAGAGGTTTGAAATTAATTAGCGCCCCGGCAGCAATTCAAGGAAATACGGTTTGACCGATAACACATGAATAAACAAACACACTCTAATGACAAATCTCAAGAAAGAATATGTAATCTTTTGGAGGAAAAAGAAGCCTGGAAAAGCGAGGAAGCGAAAAAAAAAAAAAAACAGATGGAGGTGGGTCTAAAAGCCACAGCAGTAGCTGAGCCTCTGCATGACCTGCTTGTGTGTGTGTGTGTGTGTGTGTGTGTCCTCTTTAGAAAGCCTGCTGGGCTCATGCTCACACTCACACTGAGCGAGAGAGAAGAGCACAAGAGGAAGAGTAGGAGGAAAATAAGCAGTGAAAGGAGAAAGAGTATTTTTAGTGAGGATGAGGAGGGAGAGGTGGTCACATGATGTTTTTGGAGATGATACAAAGAGAGTGGTGTGTGTGTGTGTGTTTGTGTGTGTGTGTGTGTTTGTGTGCCATCTCCCCAAAGTGTGATAAGCCCTGTCATGTGACTGTGTAAAGTGCTGATGTATGCATGTTGTGTCGGACGAAGGTGCTACATGTGTGTGATTTTGACGTGTTGATGATTGAAGGGAGGTCTGTTAAAAAATGGAAAAAAAAAAAAAACACGTAATTGTTCGCCTTTGCTTCATCTGCACCCCGACTGCTGCTGCTGGTTGCCAAGGTTACGCAGGCGTGTGTCAACCTGTACCCCCCCTGAAAGCTGACACCTACCTGAGTGGATATTACCATGTCTGTGTGCAGTCTCTCCATGCCACATGCACACACACACACACACACACACACACACACACACACACACACACACTCTCTCGTGCAAGCAGCAGGCATGACATGAAAGTAGACAGTGACATTGATACACCAAAACTTTGTGTGTGTGTGTGTGTGTGTGTGTGTGTGTGTGTGTGTGTGTGTGTGTGTGTGTGTGTGTGTGTGTGTGTGTGTGTGTGTGTGTGTGTGTGTGTGTGTGTGTGTGTGTGCACCTGCATGCTCGCAGTAAGTGATAAATCTTTTATGTTACTTTGAGGTATTTCCCAGCTTCACCTGCGCCGCGCGCAAACACACGTATGGAAGCCGACATTATGGTAGCGTTCAAAGCACGGAGATCATTATTCTTACTTTCGGTTTTGTGCTGTTGTGTTTTCAACTCTTACCTGCAAATAAAAATACGTTTGAACATTGCAAACAAAACCGACTGGATATGTGGGCCTCCAAAGGCACTGCAGCCCTTATGCTCGCACACTTGCTCTGATCATCCATTCCAGCAGGTGGCAGTAGTGCATGTTTGTGGCCAATTAGCAGCACACCTGCAATCTATAACTGCATGTAGGTATGTTTGTTTGGCCATTTAAAAAAAAAAGGTGTTCAGTCAGCACTTAGTTAAATAGCGCACTATAAGGACTTTCCACAATAATGTTTTTTGGTCATTTAAAAGTTAAAAAGGTAAAGTACCAATGATTGTGACACACACTAGTTGTGGTGAAATTATTCTCTGCATTTAAACCATCACCCTTGATCATCCCCTGTAAGGTGAGGAGAGCAGTGAGCAGCAGCGGTGGCCGCGCCCGGGTATAGTTTTTGGTGATTTAACACCCAATTCGTATCCTTGATGCTGAGTGTCAAGCAGGGAGGTAATGAGTCCCATTTTTATAGTCTTTGGTATGACTCGGCCAGGGTTTGAACTCACGACCAACCGATCTCAAGTCAATCACTCTAACCAATAGGTCACTGATAGCTAGTCTGAAAAGCGACCTGGGTAGAAAAACAAGTTATCCACTTTACGTCTAAAAATGGTCAGGTGTCTAAATTTGGGGTGAACCAGAATGCAGTAATGCAGTCATTCCCAACCATCGTGCCGCGGCTCATTACCATGTCAGCTGAGATTAAAGGCCTACTGAAACCCACTACTACCGACCACGCAGTCTGATAGTTCATACATCAATGATGAAATCTTAACATTGCAACACGTGCCAATACGGCCTTTTTAGTTTACTAAATTACAATTTTAAATTTCCCGCGGAGTTTCATGTTGATATCGTCGCGGAATGATGACACGTGCGCGTGACGTCCCGGGTTGCAGGGGACATTTTAGCGCAGCACTATTTGCGGCTAAAAGTCCTCTCTTTTCATGGCGCAATTACACGGTATTCTAGACATCTGTGATGCTCAATCTTTTGCAATTTGTTCAATTAATAATGGAGAAGTTGAAGTAGAAAGATGGAGGTGGGAAGCTTTAGCCTTTAGCCACACAAACACGGTGTTTCCTTGTTAAAAATTCCCGGAGGTGAAGCTTTACTATGGATCAGAGCGGTCAAGCGAACATGAATCCCGACTACATGTCAACCGGCAGGTTTCGGTGAGAAAATTGTGGTAAAAAGTCTCCTCCTGCTGGAGATCAGCTGAGCTTGCGCCTTCCATGCAGCTGCCGTCGACTTCCCTCAGAGACTGGCGTCAAGACACCTTTGGACAAACCCCTCTGACTATCAGGTACTATTTAATCCAACTAAAACACTAGCAACACAATAGAAAGATAAGGGACTTCCCAGAATTATCCTAGTAAATGTGTCTAAAAACATCAGAATCGGTCCCAATGCAATCGCCTTTTTTTAAAAACTTTTTTTCTAGTCCTTCGCTATCAATATCATCATCCACGAATCTTTCATCCTCGCTCAAATTAATGGGAAAATTGTCGTTTTCTCGGTCCGAATAGTTCTTGCTGCTGGAGGCTCCCATTAAAAACAATGTGAGGACATGAGGAGCCCTCACCCTTGTGACGTCATCGTCTGCGACTTCCGATACAGGCAAGGCTTTTTTATCAGCACCAAAAGTTGCAAACTTTATCGTGGATGTTCTCTACTAAATCCTTTCAGCAGAAATATGGCAATATTGCGAAATGATCAAGTATGACACATAGAATGGACCTGCTATCCCCGTTTAAATAAGAAAATCTCATTTCAGTAGGCCTTTAACAGGTGTTCCACAGGAAATGATCCAAACACTTTAATCTGTAGACAGTGTAGATGCATTCAGAAATAAGGGATGAAGAAGAAAAAGTGACCGTCGTGATGAGTTTTTAAATGAACGTGCCACGTATGCTTAAAATTATGAAAATACTTGAATATTAAACGTTATTAGAAATGTGCCAGTTACTACATTACATATACACTTAGATCATGTACATAATACCTCTATGGAGGTGTTTGGATGTTTTTTAAAGGGGAACATTATCACCAGACCTATGTAAGCGTCAATATATACCTTGATGCTGCAGAAAAAAGACCATATGTTTTTTTAACCGATTTCCGAACTCTAAAAGGGTGAATTTGGCAATTGAAATGCCTTTCAATTGTTCGCTGTCGGAGCGATGACCTTTCACCCGTGACGTCACAACAGGAAGCAATCCGCCATTTTCTCAAACACATTACACACACAAGTCAAATCAGCTCTGTTATTTTCCGTTTTTTCGACTGTTTTCCGTACCTTGGAGACATTATGCCTCGTCGGTGTGTTGTCAGAGGGTGTAAGAACACGAACAGAGACGGATTCAAGTTGACTTACGTGGAGTGTGCTAATCAGACATATCAATGGTCATGGCATGCTAATCGATGCTAACATGCTATTTAGCATAGCTGTATGTACATATTGCATCATTATGCCTCATTTGTAGCTATATTTGCATCCAGCCTTTCCCTCCACCCACATTCAATGCCAAACAAACACATACCAATCGACGGATTCAAGTTGCGAAAGTCCCTCGTTTGTTCTGTTCTGTCGTAGCATCGCTACCAACGATAGCGATGCTACAACAGAGATGTGTGGATATCCTGCGACAGTCAAAGCAGATGCATTTCCAACGATAAATTCAACAAAATCACAAAGGTGAGTAGTGTTGATGTTATTGACTTATGTGCTAATCAGACATATTTGCGCACGGCATGACTGCAAGCTAATCGATGCTAACATGCTATTTAGGCTAGCTGTATGTACATATTGCATCATTATTCCTCATTTGTAGCTATATTTGCATCCAGCCTTTCCCTCCACCCACATTTAATGCTAATCAAACACATACCAATCGACAGATTCAAGTTGCACCACTTGTCAAAAGATGCAATCGTTGGTTAGAAGGCGATCGCCAAATTCTTTTCTTGTCTGTCGTGATATGGCTCAATAGCTTCAGTTCTTCTTCAATTTCGTTTTCGCTATCTGCTTCTACACTCCAACCATCCGTTTCAATACATGCGTAATCTGTTGAATCGCTTAAGCCGCTGAGATCCGAGTCTGAATCCGAGCTAATGTTGCTATATCTTTCCGTTCTTCCCGCCATGTTTGTTTGTATTGGCATCACGCAGTGACGTCACAGGAAAATGGGCGGGTGGATATAGCGATCGTGAAAATCAGGCACTTTGAAGCAGTTTTTCGGGATATTGCGTGATGGGTAAAATCTAGAAAAAATTTCAAAAAATAAAATAAGCCTTTGGGAACTGATTTTTATTGGTTTTAACCCTTCTGAAATTGTGATAATGTTCCCCTTTAAGGGCTCTATAGGCAGAATAGAGCGGCTCCCATAGGCTCCCATGTAAGCAACCTTTTGATCGCATTTATTTATAATTCAGTATGCAAAAAAAATAAAAAATACATCCATCCTCATGTCTCTCATAATGATTGTGAACGATAGGCAACATTCCCAAAAAAGCGCAGTTCCCCTTTGACAACTTTCAGTTTCGGTTGATTGTGGCGGCGCCAGCGGACCAAAACGGTAGTGTTTTGCCAGAAAGAAGACCACATTTCCCATGAGGACCAGCACATTAAATCGTCAGAAACTACTGTCTCGTGCATCCAAACTGACACAATAATACCACAATAATTCGGTATGACGGATCCTTCTACAGTAGGAACCTACATATTTTACTCAAACTTTTCTATTTGCGGTTTGCAGTCATCACATTGTTTTTTCTTTCAACTGTATTTTTGAGTTTTTTGCGTGGCTGATCGTGTCAGTGTGGAACTGCAAACAATAAAGCTGGTAGCTATTTCTTGCTACCTCGCAAATTTCCAATAACTGGCATGAACATTATCATTTTGGTTTGAGCATCGGACGTCACTTACTTGTTTAGCGGGAACAGAGCCATCAATTTTCGTCGGAATTCCTTCCTCGTCTTTGAGCTCACGCCAGTATGTGAAAGCCGGGCCAATGTTGATCCTTGACTGTCCTCTTATCCGGGTCGCCTCCCTTTTTCAGATTTTTGTCTCCTCACGCAAAACTTTTTGTTTCTATGGTTGTTGTGCAGATTCTACCATGATAGAAGTGATTGCACACAAGCGACACATCAACTTCCGTCTTTTTAACAAACGAGGTAAGGGGGAATGACATGTGCCATAAAGCAAGTCAGCACATTTGTTGTTTTTTGTGAAAGTTGCTTAGTGCCAGTGAGACACATACAGACCCCCTTAGGCCATGACAGAGGTGTCATTCCACTAGTTTTAAGTCCATGCATCATTCCAAAAGTTAAGAAAATATGTTATGAAGGTTAAAAGTTACATAAACAGCAAGTGGTCAACTTTCTGCAATCAAAGGAAATTGAAATCGACATTAACCATCGAAACATGCATCCCACTGAACAGAAGAAACAACAACGCCACTCCAGTCGTGCTCGTGAAACTCGTAAACAGAAAATCTAAAATGGCATTGCTGAGACAGGGAAAGAAGCTGAAAGGAACAAATGTGTACATGAATGAGCATCTCACTAAACGTAAAGCTGGAATGGCCAAGAATGGATTAAGCAAAGCAATCAAACAATGTACTAATATCATCCACTTCAAGAAACTCTTCAAACTAGAATTCTTTACAAAGTACAAAAAAGAAGAACCATGATAAACATTCTGATTTTATTCACCCATCATTCTTTCATTCTCAAAATAATCTTACTTATCTCATCGTATGGAATAAAACTTACTTCACCAATTATTTATTTATTTATTTTTATTGTGATTACTTATGGAGTATATTGTGAGTACATTGAGAACAGGAAGTGAACAAAAGTTTTAGCAACTGTTATGTAAAAAAAAAAAAGGGGTAGGATTAAATAAGCTCTGCTTCTTCCTACTCCTTTTCGAATATGTTGAAAAGAGAAACTGGAAATTGTGATGTATCATGTTGTATGCTTGCATGTTCCAAATAAACTCGAACTCAATACTTTGTGTTGCTTTAACTTTGAAATTATACATCACTATTCACCCCCCTTTTTTTTGTTAATTTTGATATAATGAGTAAACACAGGCTTATCACTGTCGTCAGCCATCTTTTTACTTTCCTTCCAGAGTGAAGGTACTTGCTATTTCCCAGTGGTCATGAACGCAGCAGTAGACAAGGTCAGCGTCTTAATAACACTTACCCATAAAATCCATTTGCTTTCTGTGCACCAACTCACCTTCAAGGGATTTTTCATCAAAATCATAACCAAGCACTTATTGTCTTCGCCTCCGTTGACGCATTTTGTTTTTCAAACAAGAAGTTGAAGCCCCTAATAGATAATGTACACTATTGGGAAGAGGCAAGGAGGCCATCATGGGGTCATTCCCATCTTTTTATCCTCCTTCGTTGTTCTGCACATCTTTTTTCTCTGTCGCCCTGACAGCTTCTTGCTATGGCGACTCGCAGGTTGTATTGTACAGCATGTGTGTTCATACAGTGTATGTGGGTGTTTGTGTGCTGTGCTGTGACACACACAGGCCGCTTAGGTGGTGTGTGTGTGTGTGTGTGTGTTTGTGTGTGTCCTCAACAATGCCTTTGGATTCTGCCAGCTCTGCAGTCTGACATAGGAGATTTTTCAGCCACACTCGCTCTCTCAGTAGTCAGCATTTTGGCATTTCCTCAATGCACTCTGTCATCTGCTGGCATGAAAAGGCTCCGTAGTCGTGTGTGTGTGTGTGTGTGTGTGTGTGTGTGTGTGTGTGTGTGTGTGTGTGTGTGTGTGTGTGTGTGTGTGTGTGTGTGTGTGTTGTGGTCGGTGTGTGTGTGCGCATGTGCGTGTTCGTCGTCTGTGCTTGTGCAGGGAGCCATGAAGGTGGAAAATAGCTCATTTTGCTGTTTTAGGATTTGCACCGGTCATATTTTGGAGGGTGATGGGTTGTCTCGAGACATCTTATTGGGTCAAAGGAAGATTTGAAAGGTTCCGTCAATGTTCATTAGTAAGACTATAGCACGAGCAAGAACTGTAACATTCGCACAGTGGAACGCATGACAAAATCCAAAAGATGTCATGTGAGATACATTGTGGCTGTTTCAGTGTTTCATTGTAAAATGTTAGTGCGCCACAAAGACAGTTTCACACAAGGTGTAAAGTAAGAATGAACTCACAAAGATGAAACAAAAGGCATAGGGCCAAAGTTAGAGTCCAAACAGTCCAGTATATCAACAACCACGTGGTCCAAAACACACTTAGCATCGCAGTTTACTATTTAAAAAAATGTATAACAATAAAAAAATTTTTAAAAAAAAGTCATGGTATTAAAAAAAATATTTGTCCAAGGGGACAATTATTTATAAATAGTTATGGTTAATCTATCTGCAGTTATTCACGATTAATTTTGAGTTAACTATGAACAATGCAAATAATCCCGATAAAATATTTTAAGTGTTTGACAGCACTAATATATATATATATATATATATATATATATATATATATATATATATATATATATATAATATATATATATAATATATATATGTGTATATATATAATATATATATATATATAATATATATATATATATAATATATATATGTGTATATATATATATATAATATATACATATATATATATATATATGTATATATATATATATATAATATATATATATATATAATATATATATGTGTATATATATATATAATATATATATATATATAATATATATATATATAATATATATGTATGTGTGTGTATATATATATATATATATATATAATATATACATATATATATAATATATATATATATGTATATATATATATATATATATATATATATATATATATATATATATATATATATATATATATATATATATATATATATATATATATATATATATATATATATCAGGAGATTTCCTGATGATTGAGGGAACCCCTCATGAAACAGTTCTGTAGAGATGAAGTAGTCTTGTGATTTTTTTCCCACACCTACATATTGCGCTCTACCACGGTATCGAGCACTATTCTCTGGATAATCCAATCAAGACATATATATATATGTATATATATATGTATATATATATATATATATATATATATATATATATATATATATATTAGTGCTGTCAAACACTTAAAATATTTTATCGGGATTATTTGCATTGTTCATAGTTAACTCAAAATTAATCGTGAATAACTGCAGATAGATTAACCATAACTATTTATAAATAATTGTCCACTTGGACAAATATTTTTTTTAATACCATGACTTTTTTTTTTTTTTTTTTTTATTGTTATACATTTTGTGTGTATATATATATATATATATTGAAGTGACGTGCGGTCAGGGGAGGCAGTGCCTCACCTGTGATCATGCAAAGAAATAAAATATATAATGATAAAATAATTGTAGTTGTTTGCTTCACCAATTTGGTTTGTTTTTTTCTTCAAAATCGCTGAATTTTCGCAATCCCTCGTTAACTTCTCTGTCTGCCGTGCGGCCAGAGCGCGTTCTTGTCTGGTGTGTTGCTGAGCAATCAAAACGCCAGAGAAAAAAGTCTGAGGTGAGGCAAACAGTTCTCGTGTCTCAGGATAGGGGTGCTCAAGATCAGAGACATACGGTGGCGTAAGTGAGTCAAGTGCCGCAGCGAGTAACATGTTTTGTATGTTGGTGAGCCATCAAAACAGCAGAGAAAAAAGTCTGAGGTGAGGCAAATGGTTCTCGTGCCTCACGATAAGGGCGCTCATGATCCCAGGCATACGGTGGCCTCAGCGAGTAAGTGCCACAGCGACTTTATTTTTTCCGTCTCGTGCACCCCGACTTCAACATGGATGACTACATTTCCGCACTCAAACAGTTTTCTAAAATGGACTTTCAAGCGAAGCAGGAGATAATTACTAAAAGAAGACCAACGCCGGAGCTGAATGGTTTGTTTCAATCAGCAGGATGGAAAGTTACTCGCTCTTTCCAAACGGAGTGGTATACGTGAAAAGACTAGCTTTTTGGATGTTCTGCTAGAAACCACCTTTTCTGCTTTCCTTGCCTTCTTTTTTCAACCTGTGGAACTGTGTGGACTCAAATGGGATTTTGTAACCTAAAGAATGTGCAAAGAAACCTCACCAAACATGAGCGCTCGGCCGCTCACATTCAAAGCTAGAGTGTGCTAAAAACGTTTGGAATGACGAGGATAGACTTGGCTTTGGATGAACCGCGGCGACTCACCGTCAATGTCCACAATGCTAAGGTAAAAGAGAACCGAGAGATTTTAAAAGATGTCATCAACGCGACCTGCTTCCTCGCCAAACAGCAGCTAGCATTTCTTGGAAATGATGAGGGTAGGAGCTCTGCTAATCGCGTTAACTATGTTGGACTCTTACAAGACTTTTAAAACTGAAAGAAGTGAAGGAGGACATTTATCAGAAAGTGACGGATATTTTTATCCAGAAGGACTGGCACATGGATTTCATTTATAAGTAAAGGTGAGACGGCGATAACATTATTTTTGTTTCGTATTTAATGAAATGCACATTTTGTGGGCGACAGTTTGTATGTGTAAAGAATGCAGAAATTAAACATAACCCCTAAACTGCTGTCAATCAAATGGCAAATAATCTGCACAGAGCGCATACTGTATATTTGTAAATCTGATTCTGATTACGTCAGTGCCTCATCAGCTATAAACCTCACCGCACGTCACTGATATATTGATTTGATAGTAATGAGATACAGGGCTAGCTAGTATCGCTGATACTGACAATAATCCAGGGGTGTCCAAACTATGGCCCACCAGCATCATCAGTTTGACCTGTGAGACGTCATGAGGTTAATAAGGATTCTGCACGGTGAGGTGCCTCCAAATTAGCTTTAAATATTTGGCAACCTGACTGAAGCAATTTTATTGATATCATGTGGACAATGTGAGTACATCAGGTCAATGACCATGAATTGTAGTTAATGTAACTCAGTATTTACTTATATTACCAAATCCAAACAACCTTGCCTACTCATGAGGCGAAAAAAATCGCAACCAACCCAAAAGGTCAACACACAATGTCACACGTAACACAACCTGCTCACTGAACTTTGTGGATATCATAAAGAATGTCCCAAAAAATCTAAATGACACCCAATCCATCACAATGTATGATTGGAAAAATGCAGAACACTCTCTCTACACTTATCCATGTTTGGTTCATATCAGCTGCTTATTATTTCTGATTGATTACAAAACTTTAAGGCAGTTGTCACAGAACTAAACAGGGTACTATAGGAGTCAAACTTTCAAATAGTCTTATTATCCAATGATATTAATGATTAATGATACATCTATTATATTAATATAATATGTACTGTCTGTCGGTCGTAGCGAGTATTGTTGCACGTGACGTCAAATCCGGTTGCAGACGTAGCACAATAATTTGTAATAAAGTGCCAAAAAAAGCAACGTCAACAAAACAATCACAGATTTTGTCTGTGATTGTTTTGTTGACGTTGCTTTTTTTGGCAGAAAAACAAATGTGACATTTTGAAGAAACAAACAATGTGGGGAATATTTTGGCATATTTCCAACTTTGTGTGCACGCGCGCGCATGTGTGTGTGTGTGTGTGTGTGTGTGTGTATATATATATATGTGTGTGTGTGTGTGTGTGTGTGTGTGTGTGTGTGTGTGTGTGTGTGTGTGTGTGTGTGTGTGCGCATGCGTGCGTGCGTGTGTGTGTGGTTGCTGGGCAGATACAGAAAGAAAGGACTATTATTCTGCTGACAACTGTAGCCAATGTGTGAATAATTCATCTTTGAGGAAATGCATTGTGTGACTGAGAATTAGAAAAGAACAATTAACAAAAAAAAAAAAAAACTTGTGATCTGGCAATTGTGTTGTTGTCGCCTTTTTAAGACAAATATGTGACTAAAGAATTTGCTAATTCGGAACAGCTTGTGAAGGTAAAAGCTGATTTTGGGTCCAGTGTTCTGTGGATCAGCGTTAGACCACTTGTGTTTTATGCTTCCAGTCTGGGTCAAAGGTGATCCTGCAGGAAATGAATGTGAGTCGATATGATGCCCTCTGAAGTGGATCAGTTCTCAGAGGAAGGGAACTTATGAGGCCAGAATAGTTTGACCGGCAGAGCTCCAAAACACCAGTGGGAAATCAAGCAAATCTTGCCCAGTCTCTGTGGCCCCTGCTGGGGCTTCCTGCTCAGGGATTCAGCCTCTCCCTGGGCTCCAGTCAGATGCCAAATGAGGCCTGGCGAATGGCGCACACTGCAGAGGTGCCAAAGTGGGCCGGCTTTGCTGTGAACTGTTGGCAGGAAGAAGCAGCTCAGACGCGCTTCACAGCTGATAATTAATCCAGGTTTTTCCACCACGTGGTTCCATAAACAGATGCATTGCTGAAGAGAAGAACAGCGTATCCCACTGGGCATGTCACATGCATGTGGATCGATGATGGGCAACTGCAGTTTTGTCAACTCTGAAAACGAATGTCTCTAATGTGTCAACATTCAAGGAAACTACACATGTTGATATGTCAATACTGTTATTAACACACAAAATGCCCTCCTACTTCAAATTTATCACATTTATTACATTTGTGGTCAGTTATTGAAGCCATAATTCGCCTACTTCACTACTAGGTCAAAAACACATCAGTGTAGTATCTTTACCTAAATGTGTCGAAATGAAAGACTGCGATATCAAGGTTGGATGGAACGGTTTAGGAAAAAAAATCAGAACTGTTAAGTTGGCCTGACACAGTTCAGAAAACTTGTGTTGTTGAATAAATGCGTTCAACTTGTACACCAATGTTGGAATTTTAAGCCGAGTACTAAAGAGGAACTGGTCGCTGCGCCTGTGGAGGTTAACTCGAGTCACAACAACTACTACAGAGGAATAATGAACAACAATGCAACAAAGTCATAATCATGTAATCCTACAAAATAAGTAGAGATACAGCCATTGAAGCACATTTAATGGCTTTTTTACCTCGAGTCGACTATATGCATTCAACAAAAGCTGCCGTCGGCAACATCCCGCAGTTTTCAGTCCATACCCTGCAGTTTATGCATCTCGTTTATGCCTCGTCACTTGGCAACAGGCGGCACCTTTTTCCGACACACACTCTGAACTCATGAAACCTCTCTCAGTGGTACTGCTACTTATTACTATTACAAATATTTCTTACGTCTGTTATTTAGGAAGGGAATTCCACGAAGAGTATTCCAACATTTCAATGATTGTACATGACAGTTGTTAAAAAACTCCTCTCTGAGCTGCTACCTTAACGTGGTAGAGGAGTTTGCGTGTCCCAATGATCCTAGGAGCTATGTTGCCCTGGTAGGGTCTCCCAAGACAAACAGGTCCTAGGTGAGGGATCAGACAAAGAGTAGCTCGAATACCTTTATGAAGAAGACAAATCATGGACCCAGATTTCCCTCGCCCGGACGCAGGTCACTGGGAGGTGGGGCACAATGGCGAGCGCCTGGTGGCCAGGCCTGTTCCCATGGGGCCCGGTCGGGCACAGCCCGAAGAGGCAACATGGGCCCCCCTTCCAATGGGCTCACCACGCATAGCAGGGGCCGTAGAGGTCAGGTGCGTTGTGTGCTGGGCGGAAGCCGAAGGCAGGGCACTTGGCGGTCCGATCCTCGGCTACAGAAGCTAGCTCTTGGGACGTGGAACGTCACCTCTCTGGGGGGGAAGGAGCCTGAGCTAGTGTGCGAAGTGGAGAAGTTCGGGCTGGATATAGTCGGACTCACTTCGACGCACAGCAAGGGCTCTGGAACCACTTCTCTCGAGAGGGGATGGACTCTCTTCCACTCTGGCGTTGCCAGCAGTGAGAGGCGACGGGCTGGGGTGGAAATTCTTGTTTTCCCCCCGGCTCAAAGCCTGCACGTTGGAGTTCAACCCGGTGGACGACAGGGTAGCTTCCCTCCGCCTTCGGGTGGGGGGACGGGTCCTGACTGTTGTTTACCCACCCTTTTTGGGAACACTCAAGGGAATACTGGAAAGTGCTCCCCCGGGTGATTCCCTTGTCCTACTGGGGGACTTCAACGCTCACGTTGGTAACGACAGTGAAACCTGGAGAGGCGTGATTGGGAAGAATGGCCGCCCGGATCTGAAGCCGAGTGGTGTTTTGTTATTGGACTTTTGTGCTCGTCACAGTTTGTCCATAACAAACCCCATGTTCAAACATAAGGGTGTCCATATGTGCACCCTAGCAGTTCCATGATCGACTTTGTAGTTGTGTCATCCGATTTGCGGCCTCATGTTTTGGACACTCGGGTGAAGAAAGGGGCGGAGCTTCCTACCGATCACCACCTGGTGGTGAGTTGGCTGCGATGGTGGGGGAGGATGCCGGACAGACCTGGCAGGCCCAAACGCAGACGCTTGAGGAGCCGTGGACACTGCTTGTAGACCTTGTAAGGGACACCGCTGGGGCCGGGAACCGAACCAGATCTTGCAGCTTTCACAACTTCCTTTACCTCTGCCAGGGTGGGTTCATCACTGTTGAATTGGGACACTGGATCTGCTGGAGTCACCAGTGCCTCAGAAGGGCCAAGCTCCTGATCTCTTGAAACATCACTGAAGGTGGCATTGAGATGATGGTCAATCTCTTCTACAGGGCAAGCGAGGTGACCACTTCGCTTCTGGCCCAAAAGCCTCTTAGTGAAGGTGAAGGGGTTGCCAATGAAGGCGCTTCGCTTCCGTGCCCTTTCCTTTCCCCTCCTTCGGTGACATTCGGCCCTCCTCAACGTGATGAGCTTCTTTCTTACGATGTTAGTGAGTTCCGACAGAGGAGGTCTCTCCTCTTCCTTGGCTGCCTTAAACTGACGTCTTAAGGATTTGAGTTCTTGCCTCAACCCGCTTATCTTGACTTCCCGCCGATTGAGTTTTGCCGGGTTTCTAGCTGCTCCTTGCTTCTGTTCCACTCCAAAACGCTCACCTCCTATGCACATTATGAGGGAGCACATGGTTTGGAGTTTCTGGTCAGCGTCACCCTTCGAAATGGATTCCAGGGCTTCATCTACGTCCTCATCCAGCTTGGTCCACTCCTGGCTATTAGCTACAGGCCACTTCACCCGGCGGTGTTCCGATTTTCTGCTGGGTGGGGGGAAACGTGTTGCTTGGAGGTTCCGGGTACTGTGGGTAGACTCCGGACCTGGCTCCTCCTCCGTCTGACCAGGTTCTGCAGCAGGCACAACAGGAACCGTTGCATCGGCTGCCGTTTCTGAGCGTCGCTTCACTTGTTCCCTTCCAAGGCAGGCCATCTTAGTCTGGTGGATCTTCAGACCTCTCGAGTTTTTGCAGACCTTGCCGCATATGCAGACTGCGCTCGTAATCCGTTGTCCATTTGCTTGGGTCATAACCAGTAAATCCATCCGGTTGGGATGCTCATCCCCCCCCCCCTCTCGGGCATCCCTGGGGGTATTTTCCATGGGAGGAGTCCGGGGAAGCCATGGAAAACTACTTCCGGACGTCTTCGAAGCCATTCTGGACCACCATCCGCCGCCTCAGGAAAGGGAAGCAGTGCACTGTCCACACCTTGTATGGTGCGGATGGTGTTCTGCTGACTTTGACTGCGGACGTTGTGGATCGGTGGAGGGAATACTTCGAAGACCTCCTCAATCCCACCAACATGTCCTCCTATGAGGAAGCGGTGCCTGGGGAATCTGTGGTGGGCTCTCCTATTTCTGGGGCTTTGGTTGCTGAGGTAGTTAAAAAGCTCCCTGGCGGAAAAGCCCTGGGGGTAGATGAGATCCTCCCGGAGTTCCTTAAGGCTCCGGTGCCTCTGGATTGGCAGACCGAGGTGGTGGTTCCTCTCTTTAAGAAGGGAGGGTGTGTTCCAACTATCGTGGGATCACACTCCTCAGCCTTCCCGGTAAGGTCTATTCAGGTGTACTGTAGAGGAGGCTACGCCGGATAGTCAAACCTCGGATTCAGGAGGAACAGTGTGGTTTTCGTCCTGGTCGTGGAACTGTGGACCAGCTCTATACTCTCGGCAGGGTCCTTGAGGGTGCATGGGAGTTCGCCCAACCAGTCTACATGTGCTCTGTGGACTTGGAGAAGGCATTTGACCGTGTCCCTTGGGAAGTCCTATGTGGAGTGCTCAGAGAGTATGGGGTCTCGGACTGTCTGATTTTGGCAGTCTGCTCCCTGTACGATCAGTGTCAGAACTTGGTCCGCATTGCCGGCAGTAAGTCGGACCCGTTTCCAGTGAGGGTTGGACTCCACCAAGGCGGTCCTTTGTCACCGATTCTGTTCATAACTTTTATTGACAGAATTTCTAGACGCAGTCAAGGCGTTGAGGGGATCTGGTTTGGTGGCTGCAGAATTAGATATCTGCTTTTTGCACATGATGTGGTTCTGATGGCTTCATCTGGCCGGGATCTCCAGCTCTCACTGGATCGGTTCGCAGCCGAGTGTGAAGCGACTTGGATGAGAATCAGCACCTCCAAGTCCCAGTCCATGGGTCTTGCCCGGAAAAGGGTGGAGTGCCATCTCAGGGTTGGGGGGGGGGAGACCCTTCCCCAAGTGGAGGAGTTCAAGTACCTCGGAGTCTTGTTCAGGAGTGAGGGAAGAGTGGATCGTGAGATCGACAGGCGGATCGGTGCGGCGTCTTCAGTAATGCGGACGCTGTATCAATCCATTGTGCTGAAGAAGGAGCTGAGCCGGAAAGCAAAGCTCTCTATTTAACGGTCGATCTATGTTCCCATCCTCACCTACGGTCATGGGCTTTGGGTTATGACCGAAAGGACAAGATCACGGGTACAAGTGGCCAAAATGAGTTTCCTCCGTCGGGCGGCGGTGCTCTCCCTTAGAGATAGGCTGAGAAGCTCTGCCATCCGGGAGGAACTCAATCTAAGGTTGCTGCTCCTCCACATCGAGAGGAGCCAGATGAGGTGGTTCGGGCATCTGGTCAGGATGCCACCCGAACGCCTCCCTAGGGAGGTGTTTCGGGCACCTCCGACCGGTAGGAGGCCACGGGGAAGACCCAGGACACGTTGGGAAGACTATGACCCCGGCTGGCCTGGAAACACCTCGGGATCCCCCGGGAGGAGCTGGATGAAGTGGCTGCGGAGAGGGAGGTCTAGGCTTCCCTCCTTAGGGTGCTGCCCCCGCGACCCGACCTCGGATAAGCGGAAGAAGACGGATGGATGGATGGACAATCGTACAATAAGAAACATATGTTTAATGTACCGTAAGATTTTTTTGTTAAAATAAAGCCAATAATGCAATTTTTGTGATGCCCTTTATTTAGAAAATTATCAAAAAATACTGAAAAGTATTGAAATAATTTTGGTACTTGTACTGGTACCAAAATATTGGTATCGAGACAACCCTAGTTTTACGTAAAATTTGTTGGTACAGAAGTCTACCGCTAAAACTACAACATGGCTGACGGGGCGGAGATGAAGTGTGGAGGAGCTCTAATAAGAACCGCCTTTCAAAACGATCATCAGAAAGCGTCCTGAAGATTTTTTGTGAAGCAAAAGTATGCAAAATGTTGAGCAAAGCAGTGCATGTTATATAGGCCACAAAGTACATACAAATCATAATCTTTACATCTTCACAGTCAAGAGGACTAAAATTTATTGAAGGGTAGAAATAGAAATGTCAGATTCACTTCCAGCGAGGAGCTGAAGAAAAAGGTGTAGAAACAGATGGTGGTGCTGCGTGAAGAACAGAGACAGTGAAAGATGCTGAGAGAAGGAGCGCATGACAAGACAGATATATATTTATATATTTAGAGAGAGAGCTGGAGCCTCCGAGCGAGAGACGCATGACTCATCCTCTGCCAGCTGACAGAAGGATGGATGGAAGGGAGGAGAAGAGGAGGAGGAGGCTGAGGAGGAGCATGCGTGATGAAGCAGGGAGGAGACGTGTGAAGAAAACACAGAACCTCAGGGCCTCCTGTCACATTCTATCTTTCACATTCTATCTTTCACATTTCATGTTACACATTCTATCTTTCACATTCTATGTTACACATTCTATCTTTCACATTCTGTCTTTCACATTTCATGTTACACATTCTATCTTTTACATTATATGTTACACATTCTATCTTTCACATGTCATGTTACACATTCTATCTTTCACATTCTCTTTCACATTTCATGTTACACATTCTATCTTTCACATTTTATGTTACACATTCTATCTTTCACATTCTATCTTTTACATTTTATGTTACACATTCTATCTTTCACGTTTTATGTTACACATTCTATCTTTCACATTCTATCTTTTACATTTTATGTTACACATTCTATCTTTCACATTCTGTCTTTCACATGTTATGTTACACATTCTATGTTACACATTTAATATTACACATTTTATATTTCACATTCAATGTTACACATTTTATGTTACACTTTTAATGTTACACATTCTATTTTACACATTATATATTAAACGTTTAATGTCACACATTCTATGTTACACATTTAATGTAACACATTCTATCTTTCACATTCTATCTTTCACACTTTATGTTACACATTCTGTTTCACAATCTGTTACACATTTAATGTTGCACATTCTATCTTTCACCTTCTATGTTACACATTTAATGTTACACATTCTACATTTCACATTCTATGTTACACATTCTATCTTTCACATTCTCTTTCACATTTTATGTTATACATTCTGTTTCACAATCTGTTACACATTTTATGTTGCACATTCTATCTTTCACATTCTGTTTCACATTCTATGTTACACATTTAATGTTACACATTCTATCTTTCACATTCTATCTTTCACTTTTTATGTTACACATTCTATGTTTCACAATCTGTTACACATTTAATGTTGCACATTCTATCTTTCACATTCTGTTTCACATTCTATGTTACACATTTAATGTTACACATTCTACATTTCACATTCTATGTTACACATTCTACCTTTCACATTCTATCTTTCACATTTTATGTTACACATTCTATGTTTCACAATCTGTTACACATTTTATGTTGCACATTCTATCTTTCACATTCTGTTTCACATTCTATGTTACACATTCTATCTTTCATATTCTATCTTTCAATTTTATGTTACACATTCTATGTTTCACAATCTGTTACACATTTAATGTTGCACATTCTATCTTTCACATTCTGTTTCACATTCTATGTTACACATTTAATGTTACACATTCTACATTTCACATTCTATGTTACACATTCTATCTTTCACATTCTATCTTTCACATTTTATGTTTCACAATCTGTTACACATTTAATGTTGCACATTCTATCTTTCACATTCTGTTTCACATTCTATGTTATACATTTATTGTTACACATTCTACATATCACATTCTATGTTACACATTCTACCTTTCACATTCTATCTTTCACATTTTATGTTACACATTCTATGTTTCACACTTTTACACGTTTAATCTTGCACATTCTATCTTTCACATTCTGTATTTCACATTCTACGTTACTCATGTTATGTTTCACATTCCGTTTCAGTTTCTATGTTACACATTTAATGTTACACATTCTATCTTTCACATTTTTTGTTACACATTCTATGTCTCACATTCTATGTTTCACATTCCATGTTACACTTTTAATGTTTCACATTATATGTTACACATTTAATGTTACACATTCTGATGTTTTGCATTGTTACACATTCTATCTTTCACATTTCATGTTACACATTCTGTCTTTCACATTTTATGTGACACATTCTATCTTTCACATGCAATGTTACACAATCAATGTGTTACATAGTCTGTGTTCACACTTAATAAATAAAAGCATCACATTGGTTCGCAGCAATTCTCCTGTAGGATGTCAAATCCTCACGTCAGCACTTTTCAATGACCTTTAACCTCCCAGACGAGGGAGAGAAAGATTTAGCATAAATGGAGAAGTCTTTTTTGGTATTGCTCCTTGTTGCGTGGCTATTGCTAACATCCTCCAGGGATTACTCTATTCCTCTCTCTCATGGCATGTTCTTATTTACACACCCTATCTCTCTCTCTCTCCCTCTCTTTCTCTTTCTCTCTCTTCTTCTCTCCTCCCCCTCCCTCTCTCTCTTCCTCTCGCTCCTCCCCACCCACCTTGCCTATCTCTCTTGCTCCACTGTTATTCGCATTTTGTGTCTTCACTGTAGTTTGTCCACCTCGACATTGCCCTCTTGTGGTTCAAAAAGCTCATCACAAGTCTCCAGGATGGTCATTAGTTGGACTGTCTTCATTTAATTAGGCGACCACCATGAAAGCGACCCTTTTGGCTGAGTCGAGGTCTACGGCATCCAAATAATCGTCACTGCTGCACGTTGGATTGTGCTTAATATTGCAGGTTTTATCACACATAACTGTTAATAGTTACCTTTAAAGTCTGCTGGCCCCTTTTATTTAAAAAAAAAATCCAATAAACATTTTGAAATATAGCATCGTGTGAGGAATTCAATAGAGGCGGTGCTATTTTGCAACAATATTCTGTACATATGGTCAAATGCAGACACAAAATGAGGCATGCCTGTAGTACAATGTCAGTTATTATTACAACAAAACTTTAACTCTTTTGGTTCAAGTTTATTTTTCAGGGAGAATTAAGGCCTCAAACATAATCCAAGAAGTGAAATGAAGAGTGGCTGTGCCAGCAATCTGAGGGTTACTGGTTCAATCCACCTTCTACTATCCTAGTCACGTCCATTGTGTCCTTGGGCAAGACACTTCACCCTTGCTCCTGATGGGTCCTGGTGAGCGCCTTGCATGGCAGCTCCCGCCATCAGGGTGTGAATGGGTGAATGTGGAAATACTGTCAAAGCGCTTTGGGCTCCTTAAAAAGGGGTAGAAAAGCGCTATACAAGTACAACCCATTTACCATTTATAAGGGATAAGCTGTAGAAATGGATGGATGGATGGATTTATATTTATTTAGGGCTTTTTCTCTAGTGACTCAAAACGCTTTACATAGTGAACCCCAATACCTAAGTTACATTTAAAACAGTGTGGGTGGCACTGGGAGCAGGTGGGTAAAGTGTCTTGCCCAAGGACACAACGGCAGTGACCAGGTTGGTAGCAGCGGGGATCGAACCTGGAACCCTCAAGTTGCTGGCACGGCCACTCTACCAACCTGGACCCCTGCCTGGTTGCCTGGATTTCGAACTACCTCACCGACAGGCCACAGTACGTCGGACTGAAGGACATCACGTCTGACACTGTGATCAGCAGCACCGGAGCACCGCAGGGAACGGTGCCGGCCCCTCTTCTCTTCACCCTGTACACCGCTGACTTCTGCTACAACTCAGAGATGTGTCACATCCAGAAGTACGCGGATGACACAGCCATCGTCGGGTGCATCAGGGACGGCAGAGAGGAGGAGTTTCTGAACCTGGTGAGGGACTTTGTTGTCTGGTGCCACACGAACGTCTTGCAGCTCAATCCGTCAAAGACCAAGGAGCTGGTCATTGACTTTGGGAGGTCGAGTCCACGGTCACAACCTATTGTGATCGAGGGAGTTGAGGTACAGAACGTGGACTCATTCAAGTACCTCGGGGTTTGGGTGGACAATAAGCTGGACTGGACTGTTAACACGGACCACCAGTACAAGAAAGGACAGAGCAGGCTGTACTTCCTCAGGAGACTGCACTCCTTCAACATTTGTAGAAAACTCCTGTGGATGTACTACCAGTCTGTGGTTGCCAGTGTTCTGTTCTACATGGTAGTGTGCTGGGGGGGCAGTACATCTAAGAAGGACAGCTCCAGACTTGAGAAACTGATCAGGCGGGCCGGTTCTACAATTGGAATGAAACTGGACTCACTGGTGACGGTGGCAGAGAAGAGGACAAACTAGTGAGCATCCTGGATGATGCCAGTCACCCTCTGCATAGCGTTATCAGTAGCCAGAGGAGCCTGTTCAGTGCTAGACTGCTTCATCCCAAGTGCAGGACTAATAGACTCAAAAACTCCTTTGTCCCACACGCCATTAGACTGTACAACTCCTCTCTGGGACGGGGGACGGGGGGTACTAGGATGACAGGGGATGCAAAACATTAACAGTGCAATACGATTTCATAACATGGTCACTACTGCCTACTTTGTCTTGTTATATTCTTATTTTACTGTTATATTGTTATTCCCATTGTTTTTATTCTTTTTGTAATATTTCTCTATTTTGTTTCCTTTTAAACCCCCATTATTTACTTTTTTACTTTTTTTTTTTTTTTTTAAATTGATCTGCTGGAATTTTAATTTTCCTGAAGGAACTCTCCTGAAGGGATCAATAAAGTACTATCTATCTATCTATCTAACCGAGCTATACCACCCCACAGAAGGGTCTATTTTCTGGACGATTCTAAATGACTGTATACAGAACGTTCAAAAACACATTTAAAAGGACCCTTTTAAATATTGGTGCATACAAAGCATTAGTGCAGCAGACAAGGTATTACTTTCAGTTGACCACTTTTAGTATTGATGTATGGAACTCTAAAAAGCTCTTCCCACTTAGAATGTTTGACCTGTCAGGGAATCACTGGGGATTGTTTGTTTGTTAGTTACTTAGTTTGTCTCTCAGTTAGTCTATTATAGTTAGATATGTTGTGATCCGGCTTCCGGATCACACATCTCTAGCATGTTTATGTCCTTTTTGTATTGTCCTAAGTTTTGGACTCTACCGATTCCATTTGTTAGCTCACTTCCTTGTTTTTTATTGTCACCATGGCAACCTAATTTCCGCCTCCTGCACGGACTCACTACGCACACCTGTTTTGAATTATGTGTGTTGTATTTAAGACCACCTGCTACCTTAGTTCCTCCTGGCTGTTTCGATTTACTTTTCACGCAACAAGTTACGCCTGCACTCTATATCGTATGTATATTCTCGCTAAGCTTTTCACGCTAGCCATTCATTGTTCATTCCAGTTCTCATGCTGAAGTTTTTGTTTTACTGTTTTATGTGCCTACGTGCCAGTTTATTTCTCATTCTTGTATATCCTAGCTTTTATGCTAGCGTCCTTTGTTTGTTTTATTCTACTAGCTCTAGCATTTTTGTTATATAGCTCTTTTTGTTATTTAAATAAATGTTGTATATCTTACCTTTGCTGTGTTCACTTGATGCATCCTCGAGGGAATCGAACCCGGCATCACAATGCCGAACAGACGTAACAAGATAGATAGTTAAAAACATAACTCAAAAGTTATGGGTGGATTTTGATTAAACTTTCAGGAATTGTCAGAAATTGGATAGGGAACAAGTGATACGATTTTAGGGATTATTCGGATTGCTGTTTGGAATCAGGATTTTTTTAAATGCTTCTTCACTTATTTTACTCTTTGCTGTCAGGCCTCTTATTGTCATTTAAACTGACACAAATAATAAAATGTTTTTGTGCTAGAAGTTTGTTAAGCGGGCAGCACGGTGGTACAGGGGTCAGTGCGTGTGCCTCACAATACGCAGGTCCTGGGTTCGATCAGGATCTTTCTGTGTGGAGTTTGCATGTTCTCCCCGTGAATGCGTGGGTTCCCTCCGGGTACTCCGGCTTCCTCCCACCTCCAAAAACATGCACCTGGGGATAGGTTGATTGGCAACACTAAATGGTCCCGAGTGTGTGAATGTTGTCTACCAGTGTTGGCCCTGTGATGAGGTGGCGACTTGTCCAAGGTGCACCCCGCTTATGTGCAGCTGGTATGGGCACTAGTATGACCCCAAAAAGGGACAAGCGGTAGATAATGGATGGATGGACGTTTGTAAAGCTGTTTTCTACTTTTTTGTCTTTGTCATGTTGTTTCTGAGGGCGGGCGATACTGTAAACGCTGGCATCGCTCTGATACCAAGTAAATACAGGGCCTGTATTAGACTTAGACTTACACTTAGACTTCCTTTTTACTGTCATTCAAATTTGAACTTCACAGTACGGATAAGAATGAAATTTTGTTGCATTAGCTCATGGTTGTGCAGGATAAAAAATCAATAAGGTGCAGATATAAATAAATAGATTACTGTACAGATAAATATATTGCACTTTTGCATATGCATCCACGTTTATGGATGTATGTTATATTGTCTTTATATTCCAGCGAGATAATCCATTTTGGGGGGGGGGAATTGAGGAGATTCTTTTGATGCGTTCAAAGTCTTACGGCCTGAGGGAAGAAGCTGTTACACAACCTGGAGCTTCTGCAACGGAGGCTGCGGAACCTTTTTCTAGAGTCCAGCTGTGAAAACAGTCCTTGGTGGGGGTGAGAGGAGTCTCTGCAGATTTTCTGGCCCCTGGTCAGGCAGCGGCTTTTTGTGATCTCCTAGATAGGAGGAAGTTGAGTCTGTATCTTCGATGGCGATGCTTTTTACTTAAAGTTTCTCAAGATTTTTGAATTATTTTGTGATTTGCCTTCAAATTTTTTTATCTATATGTGCTCCTAAGAACCATGAGTAACAACAACAACCGCCAGCACCACCACATTGCACGTTCTACTTATGACAATTTGTTGTAAATGGTATTTCTATTTTTTAATGTATTACTTATTTATTATGTAATGTATACAACTGAACTATTTAAATTACTAATCTGCTTAAGTTGGATGTCACAAAAGTCCATAAAAACAAAAAGGCATTCTTTTTGTAATGTTTTTAATTTGCATGTTTTCCTTTTTTTTTAAAGTAGCAGTTCAATCACCTTTTAAGGACCAGCACTGTTTTAAAAGGAGTTATTTGTTTCTGTCCAAATGTAAAGGATATTGATCCCTCTGGAAGATACGCAAATGTATGTTAATTATATTATTTTTTTCTAATTTATTTACCATGAAAGTGTTGTAGTACAAAACATGCATCATATTCATTTCAAGTTTGATTTAAAAAATAATACAAATAATTTCACACAAATAAATAGGTGTACAAAGAACAAAATTCAGCCTACGGGCCAGTTTAATAAATGCATATAACATGAACAACAAAAGCAAAAATCACACCGATTGATTGATTGAAACTTTTATTCGTAGATTGCACAGTACAGTAAAAATTACGTACAATTGACCACTAAATGGTAACACCCGAATAAGTTTTTCAACTTGTTTAAATATCCAATAAACAAGTTGAGTGCATCCAAATAAAATCAGGGGGGGCCAAAGTGCGGCCCGGGTGCCATTTGCGGCCCGCAGCTAATCATTTACCGGCCCGCCACACATTCTGCAAAAATGGCAAAATGTATAATATTGTAAAAATTAAAAAAAAAACATTTAAAAAAAAAAGTGAAATGAGGTGAAATCTAATGATCAGGCAGTTTTTTTTCCCGTTTTGTCTTTATTTTCTTTTTTTTTCCGTTGCTCAAAAAAAAAGGACAAACAAATCTATGTCATAATGAATTATTACTTAAAAATGATCACCTTAAATGTTTTATGTGGAAAAAAATATTGCATATGTTGTGTGGTTGCCATATAAAAACATCAAAGTTTTGACAATGGAGCATAAAACAAACAAAATAATAGTTCAAACTTAAAATCAACAGATATATCGGAAGTTGATCTTGAAATTAAAGTGTTAAAAGTAAAACAAAAACTAATAAAAATGCATCACTTTATGATTGGGGAACCTCTCGCGTCTCAAATATATTTAGTAGGATTTTATTTAACTTTTCACTGTGATTACTTAAACATGTTAAATAATTAAAATCAATGGTGTCCTGCATTATTGATCTTTGAGGGCTTTGATTGCTAAATAAAGGAACTCTCCTGAAGGAATCAATAAAGTACTATCTATCTGTCTATCTAAATACTGCATATTTCAGTTTTACTATAAAAAACAAAGTTGTCTTTGACAGAAAAGGCATAAAACCTTATTTGTTTTACTTGATATCAACCTCAAGTTGATATAGAGATTTACTGTAAGCATTAAATAAAAAAACAATAATAATAATTTGACTTATTTTTAACCTTTTAGGGACTGAGGACCTCTATGCTCCCCGGGAGCCCTAAGGATTAAAAAAAAAATCCATATATTTTGTTATGGTTTGAAAATGAAAAATATCAAAATGGCCCTCGCATGGTTAAGTTTTTCCGTGTGTACCTCTGTGGAAAAAGTTTGGACACCCCTGACGTAAATAAATTCACGATATTATGTTGTTATCGATACAGTTGAAATTTGGATCGATCCGCCCACTTTTATTTCTCGTCGTGTCGCGAGAAGACACGACCTTGTGTCTCCACATGGTGGCGATGATGTCACGCAACACACAAATGGAAACAAAAGGCAACAGAAGGCAGCTGAGTGTGTTTGTAAAGTTCCTCCTGTGTGCGTAATTTGACGCACGCTTTGGTTTGACCGTGGCTTTTACGCACACGACACGTGACCATCCCTTTTTTTTTCAAGCGCATGCATTAGAGCAGGAGTCACCAACCTTTTTGAAACCAAGAGCTACTTCTTGGATACTGATTAATGCGAAGGGCTACCAGTTTGATACACACTTAAATAAATTGCCTGAAACAGCCAATTTGCTCAATTTACCTTTAATATATATATATATATATATATATATATGTATATATATATATATATATATATATATATATATATATAAATGGGTATTTCTGTCTGTCATTCCGTTGTACATTTCTTTCCCTTTAACAAAGGTTTTTTGTAGACAATAAATGATGAAAAAACACTTAATTGAACGGTTTAAAAGAGGAGAAAACACGAAAAAAATTAAAAATTAAATTTTGAAACATAGTTTATCTTCAATTCCGACTACTTAAAATTCAAAATTTAACCGAAAAAATTCAAGACGAAAACTAGTTAATTCGAATCTTTTTGAAAAAATTTAAAAAATAATTAATGGAACATCATTAGTAATTTTTCCTGATTAAGATTAATTTTAGAATTTTGATGACATGTTTTAAATAGGTTAAAATCCACTTTGAAATAATATTCAAATTTGATTCTACAGATTTTCTAGATTTGCCAGAATAATTTTTTTGAATTTTAATCATAATACGTTTGAAGAAATATTTCACAAATATTCTTCGTCGAAAAAAAACAGAAGCTAAAATGAAGATTTAAATTCAAATGTATTTTTTTTTTATTATCTACAATTTAAAAAAAAAAATTTGATCATTGATTTAAATTGTGGCTTCACGGTGGAAGAGGGGTTAGTGCGTCTGCCTCACAATACGAAGGTCCTGCAGTCCTGGGTTCAATCCCAGGCTCGGGATCTTTCTGTGTGGAGTTTGCATGTTCTCCCCGTGAATGCGTGGGTTCCCTCCGGGTACTCCGGCTTCCTCCCACCTCCAAAGACATGCACCTGGGGATAGGTTGATTGGCAACACTAAATTGGCCCTAGTGTGTGAATGTGAGTGTGAATGTTGTCTATCTGTGTTGGCCCTGCGATGAGGTGGCGACTTGTTCAGGGTGTACCCCGCCTTCCGCCCGATTGTAGCTGAGGAAGGCGCCAGCGCCCCCCGCGACCCCGAAAGGGAATAAGCGGTAGAAAATGGATGGATGGATGGATGGATTTAAATTGTCAGGAAAGAAGAGGAAGGAATTTAAAAGGTAAAAAGGTATAAGTGTTTAAAAATCCTAAAAATTTTGTATTTTTTTGTCTAAAATTGTCTTTCTGGAAGTTATAAAAAGCAAAGTAAAAAAATTAATACATTTATTTAAACAAGTGAAGACCAAGTCTTTAAAATATTTTCTTGGATTTTCAAATTCTATTTGAGTTCTGTCTCTCTTAGAATTAAAAATGTCGAGCAAAGCGAGACCAGCTTGATAGTAAATAAATACAATTTAAAAAATAGAGGCAGCTCACTGGTAAGTGCTGCTATTTGAGCTATTTTTAGAACAGGCCAGCGGGCTACTCATTTGGTCCTAACGGGCTACCTGCTGCCCGCGGGCACCACGTTGGTGACCCCTGCATTAGACGATAAGAAGACAACTTGATGATGCAACGAGACAAGAAAGACACACAAAGCTCACAATAATCTTCCATTGTTTGTGCGCATCCAAACTCGCGCAACTCCAGGTCGTAAAAGTGCGAGGGCAAGAGGGGGTGCTGGGAGGTGACAAGAAAGCATTTGGAGAAGACGCGTGAAGTGTCCTCGGAGGGACAAGACGCCTCCTTTTATCGATCGGCTTTTTATCTACAGGACATCATCACACGTTTACTTTTTTTTTGGACATTTCTCATATTTCATCACCTTTTGGTGGAGACTGCCTCCTTGTTAATGCGTAAACCCAAACATTTGCGCATGGACTTTAATGGATCTTAATCTAGATGTTTGTGTTGCTTAGTGGACTTTGCAAAGGTATTTTTTTTTTCTCAAAATCAAGTTTTTCCCCACAGCCGGCTGTATAAGCATAAAGGCGGCGGACCATGGCGGACCGCAGTCCGGTGAGCAGACGGCGCACCGGCGGGTTCCGGCACTTGCTACTGCTCGTCCTCCTCGCCGGAAGCCTGCAATTGTTGGTGGACGCCAACTCGTGGTGGTGAGTCAGATTCAAGTCTTATTTCTGATTAAGGGTCAAAATCCTTCCTCTTCAACTTGAGTTGCATCTTGTCTGAACGACAAACATTTTGGCTGCGTGTGTTTTGAGGAAGGGGTGTAGGGTGGATCTATGTAGAACATGGGTGTCAAACTCTGGCCCACGGGCCAAATTTGTCCCGCCGTGTAATTTCATTTGGCCCTTGAGGCAATATCAAATTAAACATTAGAGTTGGCCTGCCGGTATTAAACGCCGCTCTAACACCGCTAATCCTCATACTTGCCAACCCTCCCGAGACTCCCGAAGTTCAGTGCCACTCCTGAAAATCTCCCGGTGGAACCATTTTCCCAAATTTCTCCCGATTTCCCCCCGGACAACAATATTGTTTTAATGGCACTTCCTTTAGCCTTCTCTACAACCTTGCATCACGTCCGCTTTTCCTACATACAAACATTGTGCCATCCTAGTCACAATATAAGCGGGTTTTACACACACATAAGTTAATGCAAGGCATGCTTGATCAGGTCACACTCAGGGTGGCTGAATAAACAATTTTAACGCTGTTACAAATATGTGCCACACTGTGAAGCCACACCAAACAAGAATGACAAACACATTTCGGGAGAACATCCGCACCGTAACACGACATAAACACAACTGGACAAATACGCAGATCCCTTGCAGCACTAACACTTCTGGGACGCTACAATATATAATTTGATATGCCATTGATATTTTTTCATTATTATTATTATTATGTTTATTTGAAACTCTATTTTGCATGTCACTATAAAGTTGTATAAGCCTTGCTTGTTTAATATTCAATGCAAAACTTGTTTGGGTCCCTATTAAAAGGTTAATTTGTTCAACCTTGGCCCGCGGCTTTGTTCAGTTTAAAATTTTGGCCCACTCTGTATTTAAGTTTGACACCCCTGATGTAGAACAAATGTGAGGCCTCTGTCACAATATTGACCCTCTTGGAGCCCAAATGGTCTGAGCCTGCATCCAAATGTAGCTCATGTTGCTGCAGGTAAACCACCACCATGCACAGACGCCGATCCCATGGGTGCTTCGGGCCCGAGCACCCACGGACAATGTGGCAATTTCCAATCTAAAATATTTTTTTTTACATCTTGGGTTTTTTTGTGGATAGTTTGGTCCGCTTTACATAATAACAAAATGTCACAGATCATATAGTCTATCAGTCTAACCAAGATTTCTTTGTGTCCGATAATGATACAATCATCTTGTTTCGGAGGACGCTGCACACGAGCGAATGAAGGGCATACTAGTGTAACCGGTGGTCTTTTCCTCTGCGTTGTGTGTGCTCTTATGGAACACGACTGACACCATGGGTTTCTCCACTGCACTTTACTGATAATACAGAACACAATTGTCATCAAAAACTTTCTGCCATCGTCGAACCCCTCTCCCGTTATCGTAGACAAAAAGGGCGTAGTTACATGCACAGTAAAATAAAAACATACCTGATAATACAGAACACAATTGTCATCAAAAACTTTCTGCCATCGTCGAGCCCCTACACCAGGGGTGTCAAACTCAAATACAGAGTGGGCCAAAATTTAAAACTGAACGAAGCCGCGGGCCGAGGTTGAACAAATTAATCCTTTGATAGGGACCCAAACAAGTTCTGCATTGAACATTGACCAAGCAAGACTTATATAACTTTATAGTCACATGCAAAATCGAGTTTTAAATAATAATAATTAAAAAATATCAATGGCATATCAAATAAAATAAAAATACATATTGAATGCCTCTTTTCGGCGGCGAGTTTGAGTTGGGGCGGAGTTTGGTGGTAGCGGGGGTGTATATTGTAGCGTCCCGGAAGAGTTAGTGATGCAAGGGATTCTGGGTATTTGTTCGGTTGTGTTTATGTTGTGTTACGGTGTGGATGTTCTCCCGAAATGTGTTTGTCATTCTTGTTTGCTGTGGGTTCACAGTGTGGCGTATATTTGTAACAGTGTTAAAGTTGTTCATACGGCCACCCTCAGTGTGACCTATATGGCTGTTGACCAAGTATGCATTGCATACACTTGTGTGTGTGTATGAGCCACATTTATTATGTGAGTGGGCCGGCACGCTGTTTGTATGGAGGAAAAGCGGACGTGGCGACATGTGGAGAACGCAAAAGGCAGTGCTTTTACGGCACGCCCCCAATATTATTGTCCGGGTGGAAATCGGGAGAAATTCGGGAGGGAAACTGAACTTCGGGAGTCTCCCGGGAAAATCCGGAGGGTTGACGAGTATTAGTATTAGTGGTGAATCCGGTATTACAACGGCGGGCCAGCTCTAATGTTAATTTGATATTGCCTCAAGGGCCAAATTAAATTACACGGCGGGCCAAATTTGGCCCGCGGGCCAGAGTTTGACACCCATGCCCTACACAAATATAATAATGAACAAGAAATGAATTGAAGTTCTTAACAATACAAAACATTTTCTGTCGTCGCATGGACTCCTACCTCTACCGTTATCGTAGGCAAAAAGGGAAGTTAGAGGGCGTGTCCAACGCATATAAAAAGACAGGTGTCACAGTAATTATTGCAGTAGGAGGGACAACGAGACAATGGTTCCACATTGATAACACAAACAATATTCAGGTATTTACTGTACATGTAAATTACATATTTTGTGTAATATAACAGTGATAAAACATTAGAAAATACATTATTTACAAGACATAATTGACCCTGTTACACTTACTCAACAGCCATACATGTCACAGGGTGGCAATATGAGTAATGCCAACACTGTCATAAATATGTGCCAGATAGTGAAACCACACTAAACAACAAGGACAAACACATTTTGGAAGCATATTTGCACCAAAACACAATATAAACACTGCAGAACAAATTCCCAGAATTCCATGCAGCACCAACTCTTCCGGGATGCTACAATATAAACAAACACCATTGGTGGATCTACACCTAACATCCACGGTAATGATATCAAGTATAATAGCGTATTTAGTCGATACTACTATGATTACATCGATATTATTTAACATCACAAAATCTTCTTTCGTTTTTTTATTTATTTATATTATGTTTATAAACTCAGGAAATATGTCCCTGGAGATATGAAGACTTTGGAATATGACCAATGTATGACCCTGTGACTACTTGGTACGGATTGATACCCAAATTTGTGGTATCATCCAAAACTAATGTAAAGTATCAAAAATCAGAATAATAAGTGATTGCTACATTTTATCAGAAGTGTAGATAGTACGGCTGCGAATCTTTGGGTGTCCTACGAGTCAATTCAATATCTATTCTTGGGGTCGCGATTCGATAATATATCGATTTTTTTTTTTTTTTATTCTATTCGATTCTCGATTCAAAAATGATATTTTTCCGATTCAAAACAATTCTGCATTCATTCAATACATAGGATTTCAGCAGGATCTACCCCAGTCTGCTGACATGCTAGCAGAGTAGTAGTTTAAAAAAAAAAAAGAAAAAAGCTTTTATAATTGTAAAGGACAATGTTTTATCAACTGATTGCAATAATGTACATTTGTTTTAACTATCAAACGAACCAAAAATATGACTTATTTTATCTTTGTGAAAACATTGGACACAGTGTGTTGTCAAACTTATGAGATGTGATGCAAGTGTAAGCCACTGTGACACTATTGTTCTTTTTTAAAATTTTTTATAAATGTCTAATGATAATGTCAATGAGGAATTTTTAATCACTGCTATGCTGAAATTATAACTAATATTGATACTGTTGTTGATAATATTCTTTTTTTTTTTACTACTTGTGTTTTGTTCTGTGTCGTGTTTGTGTCTCCTCAATTGCTCTGTTTATTGCAGTTCTAAGTGTTGCTGGGTCAGGTTTGGTTTTAGAATTGGATTGCATTGTTATGGTATTGCTGTGTATTGTTTTGTTGGATTGATAAAAAAATATATATATATATATATTTTTTTTTTAAATCGGTTTTTAAAAAATGAGAATCTATTCTGAATCGCACGTCTTCGATTCGATTCGTATTCGAATCGATTTTTTCCCACACCCCTAGTAGATGGAACATGTTGAAAGAGAAAGTAAGCAAATGTTAACAGTAGATGAACAAGTAGATTACTAATTCATTTTTTACCACTTGTCCTTAATTACTTTGACAAAATAAATGACACTATGTTATAGCATACATCAGCAGCTAAATTAGGACCCTTTGTTTGTTTACTTACTACTAAAAGACAACTTGTCTTGTGTGTTCATTATTTTATTTAAGGACAAAATTGCAATAATAAACATATGTTTAGGAAGCACGGTGTCAGAGTGGTTAGTGCATCTGCCTCACAATACGAAGTAGTAATACTGAGTAGTCCTGGGTTCAATCCTAGGCTCGGGATCTTTCTGTGTGGAGTTTGCATGTTCTCCCCGTGACTGTGTGGGTTCCCTCCGCGTTCTCTGGTGGCGACTTGTCCAGGGTGTACACCGCCTTCTGCCCGAATGCAGCTGAGATAGGCTCCAGCGACCTCCCGCGACCCCAAAAAGGGACAAGCGGTAGAAAATGGATGGATGGATGGAACATATGTTTAATGTACTGTAAGATTTTTTTTGTTACAATAAAGCCAATAATGCCATTTTTTGTGGTCGCCTTTATTTACAAAACTACCAAAATACTTTTGGTACCGGTACCAAAATATTGGTATTGGGACAACACTAATACACACACACCAAGCACCCACGGGCAGAAATGTAGATCGGTGCCTATGCCACCATGTATCGCACGTTCCTCAATGCCATACCTCCATGGAAAATACTGCCATTTAGCCCCACTGGAGTATGTCCTAATTAATGGTTGTCCTGCAGGTCCATGGCTCTGACCCCCATCCAGAGGCCAGAGATGTACATCATCGGAGCTCAGCCTCTCTGCAGTCAGCTGTCGGGTCTCTCCCAGGTAACACCAGCTTCAACACACCTGAGTGTCCTCACATGTGAAACCACAAGCTCTCTCTGGTCGTCCGCAGGGTCAGAGGAAACTGTGCCAGCTGTACCAGGACCACATGATGTACATTGGGGACGGGGCCAAGACTGGCATCAAGGAGTGCCAGTACCAGTTCAGACAGAGAAGGTGGAACTGTAGCACTGTGGACAACACGTCCGTCTTTGGACGCGTCATGCAAATCGGTATGTTATCTCCAACCTCAAAGTGTTGCTTTAAATTGTTATCTTCATTACTCCTTCAAGGGGAAACAATACAAGACTCTCATCAATCAACCTTATTGATTTATTCATGTCTCAAGACTTTAGGTCTGTCCTATTCAACTGCTGGCCTGAGGGCCACCATAATGGCCCAGAGGTTCAGATAAAAACTTGTGAGACAAAAACATTGTTGCAGGAAATCCCCTAAAATCATTAGCGTCCTCCAGTTGTATAAAACAGGGATTCTCAACCTTTTTGACCTCGGAGTCGCTACTTTTCCACTACAAAGGGGAAAAGTAGTGCCCGCTCAAATATCAACACTGAAGTAGTAATCTTACTTGTGATTTTAATGGTATTCAATAAGCTTTGTCAAATAATATGAAAACATTATACACATAGATTATTATTTAGGTAACACATGAACCTCAGGCTTTGGTCAGGCTGATTAAAAAAAAAAAAAAAATTAAATCAAATATGATACATATCAATGGACTCATAAATAATTCACAAACAATACATTTACATAAAATTATTTTGTGGTAAAATAAATAAACACGATTAATACTGAATATGTTTCTTAACTAAACAGTCAATAAACATAAAGTGCAACTGAAAATACAACTTAACCACTTAAGTCATCATTTTTTTGCTTAAAGGGGAACATTATCACCTGACCTATGTAAGCGTCAATATATACCTTAATGTTGCAGAAAAAATACCATATGTTTTTTAACCGATTTTCGAACTCTAAAAGGGTGAATTTGGTGATTGAAACGCCTTTCAATTGTTCGCTGTTGGAGCGATGACCTTTCACCCGTGACGTCACAACAGGAAGCAATCCGCCATTTTCTCAAACACATTACACACTCTGAGTCAAATCAGCTCTGTTATTTTCCGTTTTTTCGACTGTTTTCCGTACCTTGGAGACATCATGCCTCGTCGGTGTGTTGTCAGAGGGTGTAACAACACGAACAGGGACGGATTCAAGTTGACTTACGTGGAGTGTGCTAATCAGACATATCATAATGGTCACGGCATGCTAATCGATGCTAACATGCTATTTAGCCTAGCTGTATGTACATATTGCATCATTATGCCTCATTTGTAGCTATATTTGCATCCAGCCTTTCCCTCCACCAACATTTAATGCCAAACAAACACATACCAGTCAACGGATTCAAGTTGCACCAGTTGTCAAAAGATGCGAAAGTCCCTCGTTTGTTCTGTTCTGTCGTAGCATCGCTACCGACGATAGCGATGCTATGACAGATATGTGTGGATATCCTGCGACACTCAAAGCAGATGCATTTCCAACAATAAAGTCAACGAAATCACAAAGGTGAGTTTTGTTGATGTTATTGACTTATGTGCTAATCAGACATATTTGCGCACGGCATGACTGCAAGCTAATCGATGCTAACATGCTCTTTAGGCTAGCTGTATGTACATATTGCATCATCATGCATCATTAGTAGCTATATTTGCATCCAGCCTTTCCCTCCACCCACATTTAATGCCAAACAAACACATTCCAATCGACAGATTCAAGTTGCACCAGTGGTCAAAAGATGCAATCGTTGGTTAGAAGGCGATCGCTGAATTCATACTTGTTGCCGCTGTCTGTCGTGATATGGCTCAATAGCTTCAGTTTCTTCTTCAATTTCGTTTTCGCTATCTGCCTCCACACTCCAACCATCTGTTTCAATACATGCATAATCTGTTGAATCGCTTGAGCCGCTGAAATCCGAGTCTGAATCAGAGCTAATGGTGCTATATCTTTCTGTTCTATCCGCCACGTTTGTTTGTATTGGCATCACGCAGTGACATCACAGGAAAATGGACGGGTGGATATAGCGATGGTGAAAATCAGGCACTTTGAAGCAGTTTTTCCGGATATTGCGTGATGGGTAAAATTTTGAAAGAAACTTCGAAAAATAAAATAACCCACTGGGAACTGATTTTTATTGGTTTTAACCCTTCTGAAATAGTGATAATGTTCCCATTTGAGGAACTTTTTTATGAATTGAGCTCAAAAGTTTTGGTTTTTTTTATATATATTGTGATTACTGCCACAAGTGGTGCAAAAGTGTACTACAGCTGAGTACCACTGGCCCATATGGTCCACAACTGAGAGACATATTTTTGGTATGGTTGAGAAACACTGGTATAGAGGAACTTGGACCACGGTAAACACATTGGCAGATCCCGGCATTGACATCTTAACTTTGCTAGCAAACATAGAACACTGATGTCCAAAACATGTGATGTACATAACTGAGGCGCAAAGTCCTCTCCTGTTTGGCAGTTACATTTTTTTTTTTTTTTTTGATTTACGTTACTAAGGTGTTGCTGTAATTTGTCAGTAGTCATTTGTTCAACTTATTTGGTGGTCCTCAACGTTCCATTTTAGGTCCTCTCTTTTTCGTCATTTGGGCTATTCACCTGGTGACCCGGGAGTTCAGTTCAAAAAACATGTGCGAGACTCACATTTTTGCAGAAGGTCCTTATAAACAGCAGTGCGCTTCGTAACTCTGACAAAGAGCCTGAAATCAACTCTCTACTGGTTCCTCGTAATATACAAAACAAGAATAAATGTAAAGACAGAAGTCTGGTCTCTGGGTCCTTAGCTTTCTAAATGTGACCTCCAAAACTATTTACTTTTTGGTTATCCTTGACGTAGGCTGATCAGTGGAGTTGAATGTGCTTTTTTTGTGTCATCTTAAAAATTAGTTTCTGCTTGGAAATGTTTCTAAATGCATCACGCTTCAAAAACATTGAACAGTGGATTGAAGTGTCCAATAAATCCCTTTTTTTGGATGATGTCAAAACATATTTTATGAAGTGAGGAAAATTTGCATCATCTTTTTAAATATTAACTTCCACTGAATTATTCCTTGCTAATTGTTTTTTTTGTAGTTTCTGTTTATGAATAATTTGGAAAAACTGCACATTATTTGAACTGTACTCCACCAGTGGATACAAATGTTGAATAATTTGTGGTGGGTTTTTTGAGGACATAACTTTTTTTTTTTATAATGTATAGACTTATCAAAAAAGTTTGCATCTTTACCATTGTAAGATATTACTTTTTTAATAATTTCGGTGAATAATTAAACTCTTTTTGTTAAAAAAATAGTGTAATTAGCCTGAAATTTTTTGGGACTAAAACGTGATTTTGCCTGTAAATGTTAAAAATGAGCAGCACATTGTGTTAAAACTTGCCAAAGCACTAAAAAATTAAATAATTAGTTATTATTTTGTTGTTAGGTTACATTATGATGCTTGATTACTTAATAATACTTAAGTATGATACAAAAACTACTTTTCACAACATATAAAAAGCAGCTGAGATAGGCTCCAGTGACCCCACACGACCCCGAAAGGCACAAGCAGTAGGAAATGGATGGATGGATAATAATAATACGTAATTAAAATTAAATATTTTGAAGATGTGATGCAGATTTTTTTCTTTAATGTTGCGATATAATACTTATTTTATTGTTTTTGCAGGGTTTTTTTTTGTCAATTTATATTTCAGTGTATTGCTAAAACAATGATTTTGCCGTTTTCCATCCATCCATTCAATTTCTACCGCTTATTCCCTTTGGGCGCTGGTGCCTATCTCAGCTACAATCGGGCGGAAGGCGGGGTACACCCTGAACAAGTCGCCACCTCATTGCAGATTTTGCTGTTTTATTTTTGTAATTCATCAAACTTTTCAAGTACACAAAACGAGTTTATTACTAAAACAATAGTTTTGTCATTTTATTTTAGGGATTCATTAAACACTTTAAGTACACAAAAACAATTTAAGGAGTCTAATGCAGGGGTCACCAACGCGATGCCCGCGGGCAGCAGGTAGCCCGTAAGGACCAGATGAGTCGCCCGCTGGCCTGTTCTAAAAATAGCTCAAATAGCAGCACTTACCAGTGAGCTACCTCTATTTTTTAAATTGTATTTATTTACTAGCAAGCTGGTCTCGCTCTGCTCGACATTTTTAATTCTAAGAGAGACAAAACTCAAATGGAATTTGAAAATCCAAGAAAATATTTTAAAGACTTGGTCTTCACTTGTTTAAATAAATGTATTAATTTTTTTGCTTTGCTTTTTATAACTTCCAGAAAGACAATTTTAGACAAACAATACAACAATTAAAAAGGTTTTTATGATTTTTAAACACATATACCTTTTTACCTTTTAAATTCCTTCCTCTTGTTTCCTGACAATTTAAATCAATGTTCAAGTATTTTTTTTAAATTGTGAATAATAATAAATACATTTTAATTTAATTCTTCATTTTAGCTTTCTTTTTTTTCGACGAAAAATATTTGTGAAATATTTCTTCAAACTTAGTATGATTAAAATTAAAAAAAAAATATTCTGGCAAATCTAGGAAATCTTTAGAATCAAATTTAAATCTTATTTCAAAGAGGATTTTAACCTATTTAAAACATGTCATCAAAATTCTAAAATTAATCTTAATCAGGAAAAATTACTAATGGTGTTCCATAAATTATTTTTTAATTTTTTCAAAAAGATTCAAATTAGCTAATTTTTCTCTTAATTTTTTTCAGTTGAAATTTTGAATTTTAAATAGTCGAAATGGAAGATAAACTATGTTTCAAAATGTATTTTTATTTCCGTGTTTTCTCCTCTTTTAAACCGTTCAATAAGTGTTTTTTTCATCATTTATAGTCTTCCGTAAAAAGGAAAAAAATGTATGACGGGATGACAGACAGAAATACCCATTTTATATATATATATATATATATATATATATATATATATATATATATATATATATATATATATATATATATATATATATATATATATATATATATATATATATATATATATATATATATATATATATATATATATATATATATATATATATATATATATTTATTAAAGGTAAATTGAGCAAATTGGCTATTTCTGGCAATTTATTTAAGTGTGTATCAAACTGGTAGCCCTTCGCATTAATCAGTACCCAAGAAGTAGCTCTTGGTTTCAAAAAGGTTGGTGACCCCTGGTCTAAAGTTGTTTTTTTTTATATAATACTTTTTGCTTGTAAATGTTATAGAAAAGCAGCACATCATGTTTAGACCTAAAGCATTGCGTTGGAATAAAGTGATGACTAATTTATCGTGTTGTGGTTGTTCGTTTTACCGAATGATGCAAAAACATTTTCATTACACATTTTAAAGAAGTGCAAAGACTCATCATTTTTTTAATTGAACGCGGCTGTTTGAATGGTTTTCCTGCATGGCAGTGTGTTTATGAAGGTTATTTTTAATTTTTTTTAAAAACAGCAGCAACGTAGCAAGTCACGCGTCTGCAGCTTTGCAATAAAGAACTTTTCTATTGTCAAACTGCGCATTATTTTCCCGCGCCGCTAATTCGCAGCGGGGAAGTGCGAAGGTTGTCATCAACAAGTACGTGTCAAATCCGCCGGGAGGCAAGCAGACGAGCAGCAAGTTTTTTTTTTTTTTTCTGTGTCTGTCTGGACTGTCTTTGGCATGTCGTCAAGAAGTCCACCTTTAAATGGAGGTGTTGTCCTCCTTTGTCCGCCACGCTGCTTTTCAAATGCGTCGATGAGCTCACACCCAGCCGCCACATCCGGAGCGGCGCTCTTTGAAGTCTGCGGCGCTCGGTTCCATAAAGCAAACACCATAAAGTGCACATCGTCACGCATGAATAATATCAAGCCCCTGCACGAATATCCTGTATAACTTTATTATTTAGCTCATCTCAAACGTGAACATTTTTACACATGACGCTGCTGCTGTTCTGACGTCATAGCTGAAAAAGGCATCCGTTTAAAACTACAGTGTGACCTTTTAAATATCATCTGAACACTTTTACTAGTGTAAGCAATGATGAATAAATAGTAAAACATTACATTCAAAAGTAGTGAAAAACGGACAAATAACAAGGTGTACAAATATATTCATAAAAAATACCATGTGGAATTTTGAACTTCCATCCATCCATTTTTTACCGCATATTCCCTTTTTGGGGTCGCGGGGGGCGCTGGCGCCTATCTCAGCTACAATCGGGCGGAAGGCGGGGTACACCCTGGACAAGTCTCCACCTCATCGCAGGGCCAACACAGATAGACAGACAACATTCACACTCACATTCACACACTAGGGCCAATTTAGTGTTGCCAATCAACCTATCCCCAGGTGCATGTTTTTGGAAGTGGGAGGAAGCCGGAGTACCCGGAGGGAACCCACGCATTCACGGGTACAACATGCAAACTCCACACAGAAAGATCCCGAGCCTGGATTTGAACCCAAGACTGCAGGACCTTCGTATTGTGAGGGAGACGCACTAACCCCTCTGCCACCGTGAAGCCCGGAATTTTGAACTTAAACTGACAAATTCAATTTAAAAGGTAAATTTATAACTGTGACAGTTACAAAAATGTTTATGCCAGATTACACCGATATTGCCTTAAAACTGTTAAAACTACTCCTTTGAAATCAATTTAAAGGCCTACTGAAATTAGATTTTCTTATTTAAACGGGGATAGCAGGTCCATTTTATGTGTCATACTTGATCATTTCGCGATATTGCCATATTTTTGCTGAAAGGATTTAGTAGAGAACATCCACGATAAAGTTTGCAACCACGATAAAGTTTGCAACTTTTGGTCGCTAACAGAAAAGCCCTGCCTCTACCAGAAGTTGCAGACGATGACGTCACATGTTGATGGCTCCTCACATCTTCACATTGTTTTTAATGGGAGCCTCCAACAAAAACAGCTATTCGGACCGAGAAAGCGACAATTTCGCCATTAATTTGAGCGAGGATGAAAGATTTGTGTTTGAGGATATTGATAGCGACGGACAAAAAAAAAAAATATATAAAAAATAAAAAACGCGATTGCATTGGGACGGATTCAGATGTTTTTAGACACATTTACTAGGATAATTCTAGGAAATCCCTTATCTTTCTATTGTGTTGCTAGTGCTTTAGTGAGTTTAACAGTACCTGATAGTCGGAAGAGTGTATCCACGGGTGTGTTGACGCGCAGTGTCTCAGGGGAGTCTGCCGCAGCTTTATGGGCGACACAAGCTCAGCTGATCTCCGGTAAGAAGCGACTTTTTACCACAATTTTCTCACCGAAACCTGCCGGTTGACATTTGTTCGGGATCCATGTCCGCTCTGATCCATAGTAAAGTTTCACCTCCGTGAATTTTAAACAAGGAATCACTGTGTGTTTGTGTGGCTAAAGGCTAAAGCTTCCCAACTCCATCGTTCTACCTTGACTTCTCCAATATTAATTGAACAAATTGCAAAAGATTCAGCAGCACAGATCTCCAAAATACTGTGTAATTATGCGGTTAAAGCAGACGACTTTTAGCTGTGTGTTTGCGCAGCGCTCATATTTCCTAACAACCCGTGACGTCAAGCGTACACTTCATCATTACGCGACGTTTTCAAGAAAAAACTCCCGGGAAATTTAAAATTGCAATTTAGTAAACTAAAAAGGCCGTATTGGCATGTGTTGCAATGTTAATATTTCATCATTGATGTATAAACTATCAGACTGCGTGGTGGGTAGTAGTGGGTTTCAGTAGGCCTTTAAAGTGCATCTTGAAACTATTTATACTGTATCATCTGCAACATTTTAGAATATACAATAGGTAATTGTTACAGGTAACACTTGTCCTAAAAACTGTTAAATTACCCCAGTAAAGCAATTTAAAGAACATTTTAAAAACGTTAAATTACGCGACTGAAATAAATTAAAAATATATTTTAAAACTGTCAAATTAATTCAAAATATATTTCAAAACATCAGTATGTATTGTGTGTCATCTGCAACATTTTACAATAGAATAGGTAATTGTTACAGGTAACAATTGGCTTGAAAATTTAAGTTAATCTAGTTCAAGCAATGATGTGGCAACTTGTCTTGGGTGTACACCGCCTTCCGCCCGATTGTAGCTGAGATAGGCACCAGCGCCCCCCGCCACCATAAAGGGAATAAGCGGTAGTAAATGGATGGATGGATAGTTCAAGCAATTAATTAATTGAAATTAGTGGAATAAATTTAAAGTACATTTTAAAACATCGGTATAGTGTGTAATTTGCAATATTTTTAAAATCACTTTACACTTACAACTGTTAAATTACTCTTGTGAAATCAGTTTGAAAACATTTTAAAACTGTTAAATAACTTCAGTGAAATCCATTTAAAATACGTTCTAAAAATATAGATTAGTATAGTAAAATACATTTAAAATAAATTTGTAAACCGTTAAATTAGTGAAATTATTTCAAAATATATTTCAAAACATCAGTATTTATAGTGTGTCATCTCCAACATATTACAATAGAATAGGTAATTGTTACAGATAACAATTGGCATAAAATCTTAAGTTACTCTAGTGAAATCACGTTGAAATACATTTTTAAACTGTTGAATTACTTTAGTGAAGTGAAGTGAATTTTATTTATATAGCGCTTTTCTCAAGTGACTCAAAGCGCTTTACATAGTGACACCCAATATCTAAGTTCCATTTAAACCAGTGTGGGTGGCACTGGGAGCAGGTGGGTGAAGTGTCTTGCCCAAGGACACAACGGCAGTAACTAGGATGGCACAAGCGGGAATCGAACCTGCAACCCTCAAGTTGCTGACACGGCCACTCTACCAACCGAGCTAGTGAAATCAATTTAAAATACATTTTAAAACTGGTAAAATAGTGGAATCAATTTAAAGTACATTTTAAGACGTCAGTATAGTGTGTCATTTTCAGTATTTTTAATATCACTTTACTCTTACAACTGTTAAATTACTCTAGAGAAATAAGTTTGAAATATTTTTAAACAGTTAAATTACTTCATTGAAATCCACTTAAAATAAAATTGTATAACTTATAAATTACTATAGTAAAATACATTTTAAATACATTTTAAAACTGTTAAATTACACTAGTTAAATCAATTTGACACTACATTTTAAAACAATAGTAAAGTGTGTCATCTGCAACATTTTTAACATAACTTTACACTTACAAGTTTAATTGGCTTAAAACTGTTAAATGACTTTAGTCAAATCAATTTAAAATAAGTTTTAACACTGTTTGTTTAGTGAAACCAATTTAAAGTACATTTTATATCTACAATATAGATTGTCGTCTGCAAAATGTTCAACATCACTTTACAATTATAACTGTTGAAATACTCTTGTTAAATCAATGTATGATATATTATAAAATGTATAAAGTATGCTAGAGAAATCCAATAAAAATACATTTCAAAACGATATGTGACATTTTAAAAAAGGGGTAGGTGATTTAAAAAAAAAAGGGGGGGGCTAGGCAATTATAAGTATTTTTATTTATGCTTACTCCTTTTTAGCTGAACATGAAAATGTATTTATTGCTCTTTTTTAAGCTCAAATAAATACTCTGAACTGATTTACAACAACACTGACATTGTCAAATGACTTTGTCTGTAGTAATAAAATCAGTTTAAAGTACATTTTAAAAACTATAGTGTGACATTTGGAACACAAGTTTTATACTTGGTAGCCAACTATTGACTTAAAAAAATGACAAATATTGTTTATAGTGGGAAAAAAAGGATATTTATGTATATTTAACAAACTGTAGTATGATATTTTAAACATCATCCACATACATTTTACAATGGTAGGCATCATTCTGCTTAAAGAAATGACAAATTATTGTTTACCTAAAAAAAAGAGTATTTTTTTCAAACAGCTTCGCTTTAAAACAAGACTAAAATAATTGTTAAATGATCAACTATTAGTATTACCTATGATAAATGGATTTATTAATGTGCGAGCATCAACAATCAGCCTGGGATCAACATTTAATGTATTTTTAAAATGCTTAAAAGTAATAATGAATACAAAGAATAACTGTGTAAATGAACATTATAAATGAAAATAGCTGTGGAAACACATATTAATAAATGGCAGTTTAAAATTCCTTATTGGCAGATACATGAGCACAAAGTGACATTTACATTGAACCACAATGTTGTTGTTCTCATGTAAATGTGCAGAGTTTCACAGTACTTAACCTTTGACCTTTCCAGGAGTGACCCTGACAGAAGCTTTGTGTATTAATTCAAGCGTCGAATGACACCTTGTGGATTGCAAAGTGTGGTCTGGGAATCTCAAATAGGATACAAAAGTCACTAACTTCCCTGAAGCATTGAAACCTTGAATCTTTAAAGCCTTGAATTCTTGGACCCTTGAAGCCTTGAAACCTTGATGCACGTCCATTACATCCCTGTTGGGTGAGTTTGTTGTGGAAGAACTAGAACAAAGACTGAAAGAAAATACGCCCACTCCAAAATCTTGTCAAAAAAAACTTCAAAGACTATATACATTAACACTTACTTTATTGTATCTGCAGTATCAAGGGAGTATATGCATTGTATTTAGGTAGTATGTGTATTCAGGTAGTATATATTCATGTTGTATGTAGTATCCAGGTAATATACATAGTATTCAGGTAGCATTTGTAATATTCAGGTAGCATATTCAGGTATTAAATGTATAATCCAGGTAGTGTATGTAGTACCAAAGTAGTATTCAGGTAGAATACATTAAGGTAGTATATGTATTATTTGGCTCTGTAGTATTAAGATAGAATATATTAAGTTATTATGTGTAATATTTAGTGAAGGTGTCCAAAAAAAAAAATCCATCTTTTGATTAATCGCGATTCTTATTTGTAGCAATTCTTAGTTGATTTAAGAGAAATAAAACATTGGTTTTCTTTTCCTTTCTTTTCTTATTTATTTATTTATTTTTCATATCAACAACATCCAGAAACGTCGAGCTGTAATTTGACCCTCTTAACATGCTTCAAAACTCACCAAATTTTACACACACATAAGGACTGGCGAAAATTGCCGTATAAATAAAAAAACAAACCTCAAAATTCTAAATTGCGCTCTAGCGCCCCCTAGGAAAAAACACAGACAAAACTGCTTGTAACTTCTATTAGGAATGCCGTACAGACATGAAACGAATACCTCTATGTAGGTCTTACTTAGACCTACATTTCATGGACTCACTTCCTTCAGCAAAAATCAACAGGAAGTTGGCAAAAACCCCTTCAAAACAAAATTTTCCTAAAAAATGTCATTTTTGCCCGTGTGTTGATGTTAAGATATTACACCGATTTGGTAAGTCTATCTGTTTGCTAATAGTAACTACTATCCATGCATCTTCTACGCTTATCCGGGTTTGGGTCACGGTGGGAGCAGCCGAAGCGGGCCCGACCAACGCTGCTTGCAGCTTTAATTTATTTATTTATTTTTCAAATCTGTCCTGTCCAACCATCAAGGCAAATCACATTGTTGATGTAGATGCCAATTTTTGCTGCACAGATTTACTTAGAAGTGTGGGATACTTCTCTTGTTGCCGTATTTTTATTTGACTAAATGTTTAATTAAATGTTTGGGAAGCATTTAATTCAACAAAAACAATTTATTTTAAGTAATATAGAAATTGGGCCCGGCGATGAGGTGGTGACTTGTCCAGGGTGTACGCCGCCTTCCGCCCGATTGTAGCTGAGATAGGCACCAGCGCCTCCCGCGACCCCAAAGGGAATAAGCGGTAGTAAATGGATGGATGGAATATAGAAATTGATCAGAACTGTTTATCTATTTTATGGAGGATTGTAGTTAATCATAAAACTGGCACCCAATGTTATTAAAAAAGTATAGATTGTGAATTAAGAATCAAATTTGAATCGAATCGTCAAGCCTCAGATTTGAATCAAATCAAATTGTGTGGTGCCCAAAGATTCAAAGTCCTAATATTACTTAACCACGTGTTCAGGTAGTATATAGTCAGGTAGTATGTGTAGAATTCAGCTATTGTAGTTTTCATATAGTATGTGTAGTATTCATAAAGTACTGTATATATTCAGTTCTTTTGTGTAATATTTAGCTATGTGTAGTATTCAGGTAGTATATAGTCACATAATATTCAGGTAATATGTGTAGTATTCTGGAAGTATATATTCAGGTAGCATATATTCAGGTAGTGTGTATAGAGTTAATCTATGTGGAATATTCCGGTAGTATGTGTAGTATTAAGCTATTAGTAGTATTCAGCTAGTTTTCAGGTAATATGTGCACTATTTAGGTAGTACATTTAATATGTATTGTATTTAGGTAATAGGTGTAGTAAGTAGGTAGTATATATGCAGGTGGTATATGTATTCAGGTACGATATGTAGGATCAAGGTAGAATGTGTAGTATTCAGGAAGTATGTGCAGTATTCAGGTAGTATATATTCAGGTGGTATACTTTATGTAGTATCCAGGTAGTATGTGTGGTGCTCATATAGTATACATATTCAAGTAGTGTGTGTAATATTTAGCTATGTACAGTGTTCAGGTATGTAGTACATAGACAGATAGTATTCAGGTAGCATGTGTATTATTCAGCTATATGTAGTATTCAGGTAGTATCTGTATCATTCAGGAAGTATATAGTTTATTCAGGTAGTATTCAACTGTGTGTAGTATTCAGATAGTATATATTGAAGTATTATATGTGATATTTAACCATGTGTTGTATTAGTAGTAGTAGTAGTTCAGCTATGTGTAGTTTGCAGGTAGTATGTGTAACAGTCAGGAAGTATACACTGAGGGAGTATATACTCAGGTATTATTTGTAATATTTAGCTATATGTAGTTTTCAGATAGTACATAGTCAAATAGTATTTAGATAGTATGTGTTGTATTCGGAAGTTGTATATATTTAGGTAGTATGTTTGGTATTAAGCTTAGTGTAGTATTCAGGTAGTATTAAGGTTCTATGTGCACAATTTTGCTATGCAGTATGTGTAGTAATTGGGCTTCACGGTGGTTAGTGCGTCCGCCTCACAATACGAAGGTCCTGCAGTCCTGGGTTCAAATCCAGGCTCGGGATCTTTCTGTGCGGAGTTTGCATGTTCTCCCCGTGAATGCGTGGGTTCCCTCCGGGTACTCCGGCTTCCTCCCACTTCCAAAGACATGCACCTGGGGATAGGTTGATTGGCAACACTAAATTGGCCCTAGTGTGTGAATGTGAGTGTGAATGTTGTCTGTCTATCTGTGTCGGCCCTGCGATGAGGTGGCGACTTGTCCAGGGTGTACCCTGCCTTCCGCCCGACTGTAGCTGAGATAGGCGCCAGCGCCCCCCGCGACCCCAAAAAAAAAGGGAATTAGCGGTGGAAAATGGATGGATGGATGGAGTATGTGTAGTAATTAGGTATTATACAATAAGTTGGTATGTGTAGCATCTAGTACTACACATAGTGTCAAGATAGTATGTGTAGTATTCTGGTAGCATATATAGTATTCAGGTAGTATACATTCAGGTATTATACATACTATCCAGGTAGTAGGATCAAGATAGAATGTGTAGTATACAGGTAGTATATGTATTATCCATGTAGTATGTGTAGTATTTAGCTATATGTTGTTATTCAGGTAGTATATATACTCAAGCATTATGTGTAATATTTAGCTATACGTAGTCTTCAGGTATGTCGTTTATAGTCAATATGTATTCAGGTACAATGTGCAGTATTCAGCTGTGTGTAATATACAGGTAGTAAGTGTAGTATTTATCTATGTTTAGTAATCAGATAAATGTGCACTATTTTGGTAGTATATGTAGTATGTTATATTCAGGTAGTATGTGTAATATTCAGGTAGCAATCAGGTAGTATGTGTTTTATTCAAGTTCTTTATGAGTTATTTTAAAGTTGCAATAAAGTCAGTAAGTAAATCAATTGCATATTTTGTTAATTATAAGCCATGTAAGGGAGCAGACATGTTTCCTGTCAACACACACTCACACACACACACACACACACACAACCATGTTCTAAGGACCCCATGTAACATCTTCTCCTGCAGGTTCCAGAGAAACCGCCTTCACTTACGCCATCAGTGCCGCCGGTGTGGTGAACGCCATCAGCCGAGCGTGTCGCGAGGGCGAGCTGTCCACGTGTGGCTGCAGCCGGGCAGCGCGACCCCGTGACCTCCCCCGTGATTGGCTGTGGGGCGGCTGCGGCGACAACGTTCACTACGGCTACCGCTTCGCCCGGGAGTTTGTGGACGCCCGCGAGAGGGAGAAGAACTTCCCACGCGTCTCACCTGAGCACTCACGGACGATGATGAACCTGCAGAACAACGAGGCGGGCCGGCAGGTATGACGCACACAACGTGTGATGCACAACATCTCACAACACAATCTCTGTTGTGTGGACTTTGCACGGTACAAATGTGAACTTTGTGTTTATGTTTATGTTCAAAATTCTTGTGTTCGGACAAATCTTTTTTTGAATAAGAAAGAGCCTCTGACGATAGCTGAATGTCAATAATTTTGAACATAATCATTTGAGAAGACAAGGTGAATGCAATCGATTTACTTCGTGGACTGTGTGTGTTTTAAATGTGAACTTTGCGTGTTCTAAATGTGAACTGGGTATGTCCTAAAAAAGCTGGGGTGCCCAGGAGATGTCATGAGTTTTGATTGGATTCATTTTTAAAGTCTGATATTTTTCATAATGCTTTTTGTCGCCATCTATAATATATAATCTTTAATTATGCTCGAAGTAGACCCATGCGCAGTATTTACTAATACCTACTCAGTGGCCTAGTGGTTAGAGTGTCCGCCCTGAGATCGGTAGGTCGTGAGTTCAAATCCCGGCCGAGTCATACCAAAGACTATAAAAATGGAACCCATTGCCTCCCTGCTTGGCACTCAGCATTAAGGGTTGGAATTGGGGGTTAAATAACCAGAAATTATTTCGGGCGCGGCACCACTGCTGCCCACTGCTCCCCTCACCTCCCAGGGGGTGATCAAGGGTGATGGGTCAAATACAGAGAATAATTTTGCCACATCTAGTGTGTGTGACAATCATTGGTACTTACTTTAACTTTAACTTTAATGCAAACAACCTTCCCTAGTCATGATGCAAAAAACAAAACACAACCAAATCCAACCAACACAAAATGTCAACACAACACAAGAGTATATACGAGGCTTTACGCTTCACTAAAGCGTTAGTGTTGTGTATGTTTTAATAGCTAAACTTGTATTGTTGTACTGTAAATATTGGTTTGTACTGCAGCAATGCAGCTCTCGGTCTACCTAGGTATCTACATTCCTACTCTCACCTATGGTCATGAAATGTGGGTCATGACCGAAAGATCGCGGATACAAGCGGCCGAAATTAGTTTTCTCAGAAGGGTGGCTGGCATCTCCCTTAGAGATAGGGTGAGAAGTTCAGTCTCCCGAGAGAGACTCGAAGTAGAGCCGCTGCTCCTTCGCTTGGAAAGGAGCCAGCTTAGGTGGTTCGGGCATCTCGTGCGGATGCCTCACGAGCGTCTCCGTAGGGAGGTCCTCGTCGCACGTCCCACTGGTCGGAGACCCCGGGGCAGGCTAAGGACCAGATGGGGGGATTACATCTCCTCTCTGGCCTGGGAACTTCCCCATGTGGAAGTTGCTAATGTTGCTCTGGAGAGGAAAAGTCTGGGGGTCTCTGCTGGACCCGATTTCGAATAAGCGGTTGAAGGTGGATGGATGGATGGATGGATGGATGGATGCAACACTTTAAGATTTATTTAAATGAAAAGAGCGTAAAAAATAACATCTATTTAATTATGTATCACCTCTGGCGGATGTTTTGTCCGCCCTGCTCTGTTCAGTGGGACTTGAAGACCTCGTCTCTTTTCCTGCGAGGAATGAGGAATTCTTTGAAGTTCTATGCTAAAAGAGCACAACTTGTAGGTTCAGTGTGCGCAATATTAGGGCTTAGTTGCTCAGACAGTAATGTGTTTATATAAGTTTAGTTTGTGGTATGTTGTTTTTAACAGGGAACGATATATGTTAGTTGTGTTCATGGTAGCTTTTAAAATAGCGAGCTGGCACCAGTGAGTCCACCGGGAGTTTATCAGAGGGCAGTTATCTATCTCGGTGTATAGATAATTTTAATTTAAAAGGGTAATACTAACCACGGGGAGTTTTGCCATGGTCATCAGTATTGCGGTTCATCGTTACATCCCTACAATACAGCCTCGTTTCCCAGTGAGAAATCCAAACACTGTGTCTCGTTCTGATTGGATTCCCTCCTCTCTTTGATTGAATAGATTCCTAACTTGTCCAACCCATCTTAAGACAAAATTTATTATGATTGGATTTTATCTCTGTCAAAATTTCCATCTCTTTTTTTATTCGTCAACTAGTACTATGTCAATTGATTTCTTCATTGTTTTAATCAATGTGCACTTGTCGCGATTAGTTATCGTCAGTGATGGGCAAGCTACTGGGAAAATTTAGTAAGCTAAGCTACAAGTTACTCTCTGAGCTAAGCTACAGGGGAAGCAAGGCAAGGCAAGGCAAAAAATGGTTTTCTACATTTAACATAATTTATATCTATGGGCCCAAATGTATAATATTATATAGAGTGTACAATTGGACACAATAAGGGTCTGTTACTATTAACTATCTGTCAGTTAGCTGGGGACACCCCACAACTACTTCTAGGGGTCCCCGCACCCCATTGTATTAATTTATTTAGTTTGCCTTTTCTTTGGCCCACCCCTATAATGTTATTCATGTTCTCTACTTACAGTAAAAAACACAGAATCTATCTATATTTTCACGCAAAAAAAAACAATGACTTGTGTGTTGTGTGGGAACAGTTGGTAACAGTTATGTGCAGTAAAACTTTTCATGACCTCAACTCACCTTAATGTGTGTTCCTAAATTTGTGTTCCATGTCTTAGATGAAGGGAGCAGTTATGATTTTGGTTTAAAGAGTAAACAACTAAAAGCTAAGGTTTGGGGCATTGTTTTCTCTAAACGCATACATTTGTCTAAATATGGCCAAGGACACGCATTGTTTGGGGTTTCCTGCACGTCATCTTCATTACTGAAGGTAAAATTTAATCTGCGGGAGAAAATTCCTCTGCCATTTTCCATTTTTCTTGTGTTTTTTTTTGAGTGGTCAGCTTGAAGCGTCCCTCTGTCTCTGACTCCCTCGCCGTCATGTTTCATGAGTGGGTGATTGCTATGATTTTTCTTCCGAGTTCCGATTAACTGGCTTATCTTGTCTCTGATTGGCCAGTCCATAATGTTTCGCCCTCACCTTAGCTATTTGTGTCTTATCATACGAAGACCAACCAATCACCATGGATTTGCTCCATATATATGGATGTTCTCATTCCTCCAGGTCATTGTATTTTCTCCATATTTTTTGGCCTGGATTTGCAGTCCATTTTCTCTCTTTGTAGCTTGTAGCTTTGATGTAAGCTACCTAGATCAGGGGTCACCAACCTTTTTGAAACCAAGAGCTACTTCTTGGGTACTGATTAATGCGAAGGGCTACCAGTTTGATACACACTTAAATAAATTGCCAGAAATAACCATTTTTTTACCTTTAATAAATAAATCTATAAATATATTTTTTAAAAAAGGGTATTTCTGTCTGTCATTCCGTCGTACATTTTTTTTTTCCTTTTACGGAAGGTTTTTTGTAGGGAATAAATAATGAAAAAAACACTGTTTGAACGGTTTCAAAGAGGGGAAAACACAAAAAAAATGAAAATTAGATTTTGAAACATAGTTTATTTTCAATTTCGACTCTTTAAAATTCAAAATTCAACCGAAAAAAAATGAAGAGAAAAACTAGCTAATTCGAATCTTTTTGAAAAAATTTAAAAATAATTTATGGAACATTATTATTAATTTTTCCTGATTAAAACTAATTTTAGAATTTTTATGAAATGTTTTAAATAGGTTAAAATCCAATCTGCACTTTGTTATAATATATAACACATTGGACCAAGCTATATTTCTAACAAAGACAAATCATTATTTCTTCTAGATTTTCCAGAACAAAAATTTTAAAAGAAATTCAAAAGACTTTGAAATAAGATTTAAATTTGATTCTACAGATTTTCTAGATTTGCCAGAATACATTTTTTGAATTTTAATAATAATAAGTTTGAAGAAATATTTCACAAATATTCTTTGTCGAAAAAACAGAAGCTAAAATGAAGAATTAAATTAAAATGTATTTATTATTCTTTACAATAAAAAAAAAACTTGAACATTGATTTAAATTGTCAGGAAAGAGGAAGGAATTTAAAGTAAAAAGTTTTATGTGTTTAGAAATCCTAAAATCATTTTAAAAGTTGTATTTTTTCTCTAAAATTGTCTTTCTGAAAGTTATAAGAAGCAAAGTAATAAAATAAATGAATTTATTTAAGCAAGTGAAGACCAAGTCTTTAAAATATTTTCTTGGATTTTCAAATTCTCTTCGAATTTTGTCTCTCCTAGAATTACAAATGTCGTGCAAAGTGAGACCAGCTTGCTAGTAAATAAATACAATTTAAAAAATAGAGGCAGCTCACTGGTAAGTGCTGCTATTTGAGCTATTTTTAGAACAGGCCAGCGGGCTCCTCATCTGGTCCATACGGGCTACCTGGTGCCCATGGGCACCGCGTTGGTGACCCCTGACCTAGATAGATAGATAGTACTTTATTGATTCCTTCAGGAGAGTTCCTTCAGTTAATTAAAAAACTACATTGGTGTAAAATTAGCTATGCTAAAGGGAAAGCTACTCGTAAAAAAAATAGCTTAAGTTACTGGAAAATGTATTCAAGCTATGTAGCTTAGCTACATGTAGCTTGTTACTGGCCATCACTGGTTATCGTCCTGTTTCCGCCAGGGGAAAATAGATCATAGACAAGAAAATTTGACAACAAAAAGAACAGTGGCCGTGAGGCAGTGCACGTTTCCACATCAGCGTCAGTCTTGATACAGCTTATCTTTGCCATGAAAGAGGTTGTACGCCTACTTTTTGTGCGTACACAAGCTTGTTACATGAGGGCCCTGGTATGTATAAAGTGCAATACTTACAGTACAAACACCTTGCAGGATTCAACAAAGGACAAGACTGGCACATTGAACTTAATGACAAAGACTAAGAAATAATACTGTACAGTCCTTGAAAATCAGACACACAAGTATAAGAAGTCAAGACAACAACTGCACAGGACAGCTCAGTGTTTCATCTTGAATACGAAAAATGTAGATGTTTTTTTTAACAATTGGAATTCATCAAGACGCAAAAAAATCAGTCCCATTGACTACAAGGTTTTGGCACCGTATGAATTTAAATGTGAGAGGTACCCGTCAACTAATGATGACAAGCGCAGTATTGAAGTCTTTGAAAATGGACGCTTGGATGGAGCGTCCTCCACTTGGATGATGGAATGTGTGTGTGTGTGCGTGCGTGTGTGTGTGTGTGTTTGTGTGTGCGTGTGTGTTAAGGTTATTTATTAGGAGGGTCCAAATGGTAGAGCTGCTAACGCCCTTGGAGTCTGGCTATAGTTCACCCGGTCAATGCACATTCCAGCAGCGTAACACACACACCTATGCACATATACACACACAGCCACACGCTCATACAGTGTTAAATATCCCTAGGACAATAGAATAAAAAGTCTTGCTTTCATCTTGCACTAAATTGTGTTACTGCAACAAAAGTAGCTTAAGTTGTTTGAGGAGAACGCCACTAAAAGAAACCTTTCACCTTTGATTGAGCTCTCTCTCTTTTTCTCTCACTCGCTCACTCACTCAGTTACACACACACACACACACACTCACACACACTCATAAAAGGTCCATTTGCTCTGCCCGTGTTGGACAGAACTTGAGGAAAATGAAACTGTTTACAAGACAAGAGGTCTGTTTCATGTGCATCCTGTTTGATTTGTGCGAGAGACAGTGAGCCTGGTTTTCTCTGTCAGTGTGTGTGTGTGTGTGTGTGTGTGTGTGTGTGTGTGTGTGTGTGTGTGTGTGTGTGTATCCAAGGTCAAAGGTCAGGGCCTGGTGAGCTTGTGTTCCTACCATGAGGGTCCCGCTGGGGCTGTAAGAGAGTGTGTGAGGCATCTATGGTGTCGACACATTTTCCACTTTCATTGTCTTGACGTTCATCCAAACGGAAGAAAGATGAAACACTTTTTTTTTTTTTACCCAAAAACATACGCAGCTTTGTTCCAAGCTAGGATTTGTAGCGCTTGGTTGAGCAAGGCAAACCACCGTGCTTTTGTCGACGTGACAGGGGCGGGCGTGTGTGCGTGTGAGTGTGAGTGTGTGTGAGTGTTTGGGAGAGAGAGAGGTAGTGAGAAGCATCAGCAGACAGACGACGGATGGTGAGCGATGGACCTCCGTCACACTCCCCTGACTCTCAAAGACACACACACACACACACACACACGTTGGTGCGCTCACTGACACAAATCAAATGAGGCAGTACTTGTTACACACACACACACATTTGGGGGCTCACTGACACAAATCAAATGAGGCGGTACTGACACGCACACACACAAAAGTAAATGTACATTGTCATTGTACAAACACATTTATCAGTCACCAAGATGATGTTTTTGTAAAATAACTTCCGCTAGCTTGTCAAATAACCTCAGCATGAGAGACAACAGAATTAAAAAAAAAATTTAAATAATGTATTGTCAGTGTTTTTTAGCTTCAAACAAGCTACATTTGGGCTAAAAACATGCAGAGAACATTATGGAATAATATATAATAAAGATAAAAACAATGTTTTTTATCTTTTTTTTATTCATTTTATTAAGGGCCCTGCCACAAGTGGAGGAGTTCAAGTACCTAGGAGTCTTGTTCACGAGTGAGGGAAGTGTGGATTGTGAGATCGACAGGCAGATCGGTGCGGCGTCTTCAGTAATGCGGACGTTGTACCGATCCGTTGTGGTGAAGAAGGAGCTGAGCCGGAAGGCAAAGCTCTCAATTTACCGGTCGATCTCCGTTCCCATCCTCACATATGGTCATGAACTTTGGGTCATGACAGAAAGGATAAGATCACGGGTACAAGCGGCCGAAATAAGTTTCCTCCGCCGTGTGGCGGGGCTCTCCCTTAGAGATAGGGTGAAAAGCTCTGTCATCCGGGAGGAGCTCAAAGTAAAGCCGCTTCTCTTCCACATCGAGAGGAGCCAGATGAGGTGGCTCAGGCATCGGGTCAGGATGCCACCAGAACGCCTTCCTAGGGAGGTGTTTAGGGCACGTCCAACCGGTAGGAGGCCACGGGGAAGACCCAGGACACGTTGGGAAGACTATGTCTCCCGGCTGGCATGGTAACGCCTCGGGATCTCCCGGGAGGAGCTGGACGAAGTGGCTGGGGAGAGGGAAGTCTGGGCTTCCCTGCTTAGGCTGCTGCCCCCGCGACCCGGCCTCGGATAAGCGGAAGAAGATGGATGGATGATATGGATTTTATTAACAGGATAAAATAAATACAGGTTTCCTTCCCCTCACACACCGAACCACCCACCTAGCCACCCCAACCACCTACCCATCCTAAAAACTTCCACACTTTCTTACCACATTCATCTACACACTCCAAGTAACGTGACAGGAAAGTGAAGTACGAAAGAAAAATATTTTTTTTAAAAATACATATAAGAATGCAGAAACATTTATTACTGTTTTGTATCATTTTGATTTATTTTTTTAAGTCCTAAAACTTGATACAACAGAAAAATATAATGAATATCAATGGATTAATTTTGCACTTGCACAAGATATACTGACCAATATAAATCCTTTAAAAGTTGAAAATATTTTTTTTATTCTTTGAAGAATATTAATTTTCATTAAAAAATAATCTAGTATTATTTACATCTTTGAACCATTGAACTTTATTTATTATATTCTTTTTGTTTTACACGTAGAAGATTACCTATAAATAATACAAACAGATATCATCACAATCCAAAAATGTATCATTTATATGCATTTACAGCATCTTATTTACTATATTTTTATTCTAAAATGAAAAATAATACACAATTTTTTAATTCAAACAAATTAGTGAATACTATAAAACTTAAAACATTTGTTTTTGTTAGAAATCAATACGTTATAAAATGGTTTTCTGTGAATATTGGAAATTGTATTTTTTTTATTAAATATAATTACTTTTAGCGGGAATACAAATCAAGCAAAGTTAAAAACATGTTTGTCTTTTTAACTGAATGTTTCAATTGTTGTTTTTATTTATTTTCTTGAGCCACAAAAATAAAACATTGCTTGATTGCTTGATTGATTGAATTGTTTATTAGTAGATTGCACAGTTCAGTACATATTCCGTACAATTGACCAGTAAATGGTAACACCCGAATAAATTTTTCAACTTGTTTAAGTCGGGGTCCACGTAAATCAATTTAATGAGTAACATTTAAAAATACTCTTCCAAGCATGAAAATGCAAAAAAATGTCTGTGGGGTGCATGCACCATTAGAGAGCATAGTATTGACAAAATACAAGCCCAAAAATAACCTCTTAAATAAACAGTTGAAATACTAATGAATATAAAGATTCGACATACTACATAAAAAAAAAAAACCTACATTACAGACAATTAATTTGTCATTGACATCCCACTGCGTTGTGAGTTTCTCCTTGCCCTTATTTGGGCACTGAACCGAGGATGTCGTAGTGGCTTGTGCAGCCCTTTGAGACACTTGTGATTTAGGGCTATATAAATAAACATTGATTGATTGATTGAATTAAACAATCAATTAAAGGTATGCAGCACAACACATCACTGTGTGTCTAAAGGAGTGGGAGGGTCACCGAGGTTGGATGGCGGAATTGTAGGGTGCCGAGTGCTATGCCTGCTGGGTAGGAAAAGAGAAGGGAGCGAGGGGTCAAAGGTTAACAGAGGTGAAAAGGTAATTGGGCTCAGGCAACATGAGGAGAGGACAGCAAGTGATGATAATGAAGAACACACTTTGGATGAGGCTAAATACCAAGAGTGATGTGTTTGCTTAATGTGTTACGGGGTGAACAGCGCCCCCTAAAGTCCTTTCTGGATGGCGCCATTAGTTTTGCTGGGATTCCTCTTCCCTTTTTTGTTTTTGTAATTTAAACACTAACTATGCAATGATGGGCAGTAACACGCTACATGTAGCTAAGCTACGTAGCTTAACTACATTTTCCAGTAAGTTGGCGGTAGCTTTGCTACTTTTTTAACAAGTAGCTTTTCCTTACTTTTATACCCATGTAGCTAGGTAACTTACATCAAAGCTACAAAGAGAGAAAATGGACTGCGAATCCAAGCCAAAAAAATATGGACAAAATAAAATGACCTGAATGAACGAGAACATCCATGCATACGAGAAAATCTACAATTGATTGATTGATTAAGACTTTTATTAGTAGATTGCACAGTACAGTACATATTCCATACACTTGACCACTAAATGGTAACACCCGAATAAGTTTTTCCATTTGTTTAAGTCCATGTCCGGGGTCCACGTTAATCAATTCATGGTAATTGTGATGAGTCACAATTGGCTAAGGTTAGGGCGAAACATCCTTTACGGACTAGCCAATCAGAGCCAAGATAAAGCGGGTTATCGAAACTAGTAAGCAAACTCATAACAGACAGGCACTCATGTTACATGACAACGATGGAGTCGGAGACAGAGGGGCGCTTCAAGCTGACTACTCCAAAAAAATAAACATACTAGAAAATGGCAGAGGGATTCTCTCTTGGAGATTATATTTTTCATTTAGTGATGAAGGAAACCCACATTAATGCGTGTCCTTGGCCATATTTCAACAAATAGATAGATAGATAGATAGATAGATGTTACTTTATTGATTCCTTCAGGAAAATTAAATGTATTCGTTTAGAGAAAACAATTCCCCAAATCTTAGTTTTTAGTTGTTTACTCTGTACACCGAAATCATAACTGCTCTCTTCATCGAAGACGTGGAACACAAATTTAAGAACACACATGGTGAGTTGAGTTCATGAAAAGTTTTACTGCACGTTTTTTTAAGGGGTGACCATAACAGAAGATCTATGCTGGGACATTAACACTGCTTCTACAGTCGGAAAGGCCCAACAACGTATTTTCTTTCTAAGGAAACTAAAATGTGCAAACGTTCCGCAGAAATCAATGGTAAACTTTTACAACTGTGCCATCAGCAGTGTCCTAACTTACGGCTTTTTAGTGTGGTTTGCTAGCTGCACTAAAGCGAACCAACAGGCCCTCCAGCAAGTGGTTAAAACAGCGGGGAAAATTACATGGACGATACTCCCAGAGATGAGTGCCATGTACACAGCACGCAACATCCTGAAGGACAGATACCACCCAGCACATGGCCTCTTCAACATGCTACCCTCTGGAAGGAGGTATAGATCGATTTGCGCCAGGACCACCAGAATGTCTCACAGTCTGTATCCCCAGGCTGTGAGACTGCTAAATGAACAGCCTGCCTTTTACTGCCCCGGACCACCTACTCAGTGGCCTAGTGGTTAGTGTGTCCGCCCTGAGATCGGTAGGTTGGGAGTTTTAAACCCCGGCCGAGTCATACCAACGACTATAAAAAAGGGACCCATTTGCCTCCCTGCTTGGTACTCAGCATCAAGGGTTGGAATTGGGGGTTAAATCACCATAAATGATTCCCGAGCTGCTGCCCTCGGCTCCCCTCACTTCCCAGGGGGTGACCAAGGTATTGGGTCAAATACAGAGGACAAATTTCACCACACCTAGTGTGTGTGACAATCATTGGTACTTTAACTTTACTTACAAACCCCGTTTCCATATGAGTTGGGAAATTCTGTTAGATGTAAATATAAACAGAATACAGTGATTTGCAAATCCTTTTCAACCCATATTCAATTGAATGCACTACAAAGACAAGATATTTGATGTTCAAACTCTTTCTGCAAATAATAATTAACTTAGAATTTCATGGGTGCAACACGTGCCAAAGTAGTTGGGAAAGGGCATGTTCATCACTGTGTTACATCACCTTTTCTTTTAACAACACTCAATAAACGTTTGGGAACTGAGGAAACTAATTGTTCAATCAATCAATGTTTATTTATATAGCCCTGAATCACAAATGTCTCAAAGGTCTGCACAAACCACAACGACATCCTCGGTAGAGCCCACATAAGGGCAAGGAAAAACTCACACCAGTGGATGTCGAGCGGGTCTAACATGATATTGTGAAAGTCCATTCCATAGTGGATCTAACATAACCATGAGACTCCAGTCCAAAGTGGATCCAATATAGTAGCGAGAGTCCCGTCCAAAGTGGAGCCAGCAGGAAACCATCCCAAGCGGAGGCGGATCAGCAGCGCAGAGATGTCCCCAGCCGATACACAGGCGAGCGGTCCATCCTGGGTCCCGACTCTGGATCAGCGGTCCATCCTGGGTCCCGACTCTGGACAGCCAGTACCTAATCCATGGCCACCGGACCAGACCTCCTCCACAAGGGAGAGTGGGACAGAGGAGAAAAAGAAAAGAAACAGCAGATTAACTGGTCTAAAAAGGGGGTCTATTTAAAGGCTAGAGTATACAAATTAGTTTTAAAATGAGAGTTAAATGCTTCTACTGAGATAGCATCTCTAACTGTTACCGGGAGGGCATTCCAGAGTACTGGAGCCCGAATGGAAAACGCTCTATAGCCCGCAGACTTTTTTTGGGCTCTGGGAATCACTAATAAGCCGGAGTCGGAGTAGTAAAACCTTGAAGTCACATCTTAAGTGCACAGGAAGCCAGTGCAGGTGAACCAGTACAGGCGTAATATGATCAAACGTTCTTGTTCTTGTCAAAAGTCTAGCAGCCGCATTTTGTACCAACTGTAATCTTTTAATGCTAGACATGGGGAGACCCGAAAATAATACGTTACAGTAATCGAGGCGAGACGTAACAAACGCATGGATAATGATCTCGGCGTCTTTAGTGGACAAAATGGAGCAAATTTTAGCGATATTACGGAGATGAAAGAAGGCCGTTTTATTACGCTTTTAATGTGTGACTCAAACGAGAGAGTTGGGTGAAAGATAATACCCAGATTCTTTACCGAGTCGCCTTGTTTAATTGTTTGGTTGTCAAATGTCAAAGTTGTATTATTAAATGGAGGTCGGTATCTAGCAGGACCGATAATCAGCATTTCGTTTTTTTTTTGGCGTTGAGTTGCAAAAGGATAGCGGACATCCATTGTTTAATTTCATTAAGACACGCCTCCAGCTGACTACAATCTGGCATGTTGGTCAGCTTTAGGGGCATGTAGAGTTGGGTGTCATCAGCATAACAGTGAAAGCTAACACCGTATTAGCGTATGATGTCACCTAGCGGCAGCATGTACATTCTGAAGAGTGCAGGGCCAAGGAACGAACCCTGGGGAACTCCACACGTTACCTTAACATAGTCTGAGGTCACATTGTTATGGGAGACGCACTGCATCCTGTCAGTAAGATAAGAGTTAAACCATGACAGGGCTAAGTCTGACATACCGTTTCGTGTTTTGATAAGCTCTAATAAAATTTTATGATCAATGGTATCGAAAACAGCGCTAAGATCGAGGAGCAGCAACATAGATGACGCATCAGAATCCATCGTTAGCAATAGATCATTAGTCATTTTTGCAAGGGCTGTCTGCGTTGAGTGATTTGCCCTGAAACCGGATTGAAAGGTTTCACATAGATTGTTAGACGCTAAGTGTTCATTTAGCTGCTCTGCAACAATTTTTTTGAGGATTTTCGAAATAAAGGGAAGGTGAGACACCGGTTGGTAGTTTACCATGAGGTCAGGATCGATATTAGGTCTTTTAAGGAGAGGATGAATAACCGCTTTTTTGAATGCTAGGGGAACAGTGCCAGAGGAAAGGGATAAGTTTATACTATTTGGCACTGATGGACTTAATAATACAAAGAGTTCCTTGGTAAGTTTCCCAGAAAGTGGGTCAAATAAACATGTTGTTTGTATTATTCCATTTACACATTGTAAAAATTATTCTAATGTTATTTCATCAAAACGAGAGAAACTATTTTGGAGGGCAGTATCTGCCATATATACAGTCATATCTGTGTTAATATAACCCCGTTGTAGCTGGGACGCATTGTCTTTAATCTCCTTTCTAATGATAAAGTCTGAATAGGGCCTTGGGGGGCGGTAGATAACAGCCAGGTATAGAGGCAGCGGTGTGACGGACCTCATAGTAAGCACTTCAAATGATTTATATTTATTGTTTAGGTTAGGAATAAGGTTAAAGTTTTCGTTGTATATTAGTGAGACCCCCCCCCCCCCCCCCCCCCCCCCCATGCCTTTTAAGGGGACGGGCAATATGCGCATTCGTATAGTGAGGAGGAGATGCCTAATTTAGTGCAAAAAGTCGTCTGGTTTAAGCCAGGTTTCGCTGAGACCGATGACGTTAAGATTGTTGTCTCTAATGACCTCATTAATTAATAAAGTTTTGGGAGAAAATGATCTTATCTTTAAAAAGCCCATATTATAGGTAGTGGGCTGTTTTAAAGGCCTACTGAAATGAGATTTTCTTATTTAAACAGGAATAGCAGGTCCATTCTGTGTCATACTTGATAATTTCGCGATATTGCGATATTTTTGCTGAAAGGATTTAGTAGAGAAAATCGACGATAAAGTTCGTCACTTTTGGTACTTCCTGAAAAAGCTTCGCCTTTACCGGAAGTCACAGACGATGACGTCGCAAGTGTGGCGGCTCCTCACATATTCACATTGATTTTAATGGGAGCCTCCAACAAAAAAAATTATTTGGACCTAGAAAATGACAATTTCCCTTTAATTTGAGCGAGGATGAAAGATTCATGTTTGAGGATATTAAAAGCGTTAGACTAGAAAAAAAAACGGGGGGAAAAAACGAGTTAAAATAAATAAAAAAAAACGTGATAGCATTGGGACGTATTCCGATGTTTTTAAACACATTTACTAGGATAATTCTGGGAAATCCCTTATCTTTCTATTGTGCTGCTAGTGTTTTAGTGAGTTTAATATTACCTGATAGTCGGAGGGGTTTGTCCACGGGTGTCTTGACACCATGTCTCACGGGTGTCGACGGCAGCTGTACGGACGACACAAGCTCAGCTGATATCCGGTAAGTGGCGACTTTTTAACCACAATTTTCTCACCAAAACCTGCTTGACCGCGCTCTGATCCATAGGAAAGTTTCAGCTCAGGGAATTTTAAACAAGGAATCACCGTGTGTTTGTGTGGCTAAAGGCTAAAGCTTCCCAACTCCATCTTTCTACTGTGACTTCTCCAATATTAATTGAACAAATTGCAAAAGATTCAGCAACACAAATGTCCAAAATACTGTGTAATTATGCCGTTAAAGCCGATGACTTTTACCTGTGTGTGTGTACATAGCGCTCATACTTCCTAAAAACGCATGATGTCCTGCGTACACGTCATCATTACACGACGTTTCCAAGACAAAACTCCTGGGAAATTTAAAATTGCAATTTAGTAAACTAAAAAAGCCGTATTGGCATGTGTTGCAATGTTAATATTTCATCATTGATGTATAAACTATCGGACTGTGTGGTCGGTAGTAGTGGGTTTCAGTAGGCCTTTAAGGAGTTTTTGATCAAATTATCCATAGTAGCAATATTGATGATGTTGGGTTTATTATGCGTAGTGCACTTAAAATAATTACGACCATATCTAGGAATTGATATGACGGGAATTTTCAGATTGTTTGTTTGGTGCTGCAAAAAACTGAACGCATCATAATTTGCCACCTCGGTAGAACGCATGTCCAACTCTGACACAGAGCTGTGTATTATTCTAAGAAAATTGCTATGTGTGCATGGATTATCCAGCCTGGCGCTGGCTAGTTCTAATTTAACTGACTCCTCACCCAGACTAGCAGACTCGCGTCTTCCATTTAAATCCAGCTTCAGGTAGTCCAGTTTGTGAGTTTTTGTTAGACCCGCTCAGCAGCCCCGCCTCTGCTTCCGATCACACCGCTTACGTGTCTTCCATTGACGGTCCCCGCTGGTACTATACTCTGCTGCGTCAAAGGCCGCTGGATGTAGCCGGCGAAGTATTCCCATGCTAGCGAGGTGGTCCAACGTACAATATTTGAAAGTGGAATTCTTTCCCATTCTTGTTTTATGTAGAGCTTCAGTCGTTCCACAGTCCGGGGTCTCCGCTGTCGTATTTTACGCTTCATAATGCGGCACACATTTTCGATGGGAGACAGGTCTGGACTGCAGGCGGGTCAGGAAAGTACCCGCCCTCTTTTTTTACGAAGCCACGCTGTTGTAACACGTGCTGAATGTGGCTTGGCTTTGTCTTGCTGAAATAAGCAACGGCTTCCATAAAAAAGACGGCGCTTAGATTGCAGCATATGTTGTTCTAAAACCTGTATGTACCTTTCAGCAATAATGGTGCCTTCACAGATGTGTAGGTTGCCCATGCCTTGGGAACTAATGCACCCCCATACAATCAAAGATGCTGGCTTTTAAACTTTGCGTCGATAACAGTCTGGATGGTTCGCTTCCCCTTTGGTCCGGATAACACAATGTCGAATATTTCCAAAATCAATTTGAAATGTGGACTCTTCAGACCACAGAACACTTTTCCACTTTGCATCAGTCCATCTTAGATGATCTCGGGCCCAGAAAAGCCGGCAGCGTTTCTGGATGTTGTTGATAAATGGCTTTCGCTTTGCATAGTAGAGCTTTAACTTGCACTTACAGATGTAGTGACAAACTGTATATAGTGACAGTGGTTTTCTGAAGTGTTCCTGAGCCCATGTGGTGATATCCTTTAGAGACTGATGTCTGTTTTTGATACAGTGCCGTCTGAGGGATCGGAGGTCAAGGTCATTCAATGTTGGTTTCCGGCCGTGCCGCTTACGTGGAGTGATTTCTCCAGATTCTCTGAACCTTTTGATGATATTATGGACCGTACATTTCTTGCAATTGCACTTTGAGAAACGTTGTTCTTAAACTGTTTGACTATTTGCTCATGCAATTGTGGACAAAGGGGTGTACCTTGCCCCATCCTTTCTTGTGAAAGACTGAGCATTTCTGGGGAAGCTATTTTTATACCCAATCATGGTACCCACCTGTTCCCAATTAGCCTGCACACCTGTGGGATGTTCCAAATAAGTGTTTGATGAGCATTCCTCAACTTTATCAGTATTTATTTCCACCTTTCCCAACTTCTTTGTCACGTGCTGCTGGCATCAAATTCTAAAGTTAATGATTATTTGCAGAATTTTTTTTTTTTATCAGTTTGAAAATCAAATATGTTGTCTTTGTAGCATATTCAACTGAATATGGGTTGAAAAGGATTTGCAAATCATTGTATTCCGTTTATATTTACATCTAACACAATTTTTCAACTCATATGGAAACGAGGTTTGTACAATGCAGAAAAAACTAAACATTTTATAGACACACACGGTTTCCATTTGTACGGTTGCAACCTATGAGTATTAATACACATTCATATATAGTAGGGGTGTCAAATTATTAGTTTTGAAAAACAGATTAATCACATTTTGGAATCTGAATTAATCATGTTTGATTACAGGTGATTGCTCGCTTGCACGATTAAATCTTGCTGAAAAAGACCACAATATTTCACACAAATGCAATTGTATTGTCAAAGAATGCCATCCAGGAACATTATTAAAACGTTTTACTTAAACGCATGCAATTTATTAGCAAATATTTTTTCAAGCTGTTTTTTGGAGTGAAATTTGCCAGCGAGCACACGAGTTACAGTCTCACTCATTTTTTTACTGACGTATGCGTTGATCTGATCACTGCCCATAAAGCGGTTAAGGAAAAAGCTTGTATGGTCAAAAATAAATTGCAACGCAATTGTGTTCAAGATTAATGAGATTATTTTTTTTCTGAATAATTCTTTATTTTGACAGCCCTAATATAAACACAAATACACAATTCACATGAGTGGAAACCACATTTGTTTACACTATGGGGGCAGCTTACTGAACAATTGAAACTTTTTGATATTGATGTTGTAAAAAAGCAACAACAACAAAAAACAAACTAAAAAAAATAATAAAATGAATGGTTGAATAATTACACATACAGTTGGGCAAACAAGTATTTAGTCAGCCACCGATTGTGCAAGTTCTCCCACTTAAAATGATGACAGAGGTCTGTAATTTTCAACATAGGTACACTTCAACTGTGAGAGAAAGGATGTGAAAAAAAATTTCAGAAATTCCCATTGTAGGAATTTTAAATAATTTATTTGTAAATTATAGAGGAAAATAAGTATTTGGTCAACCGTTAATTCAAAGCTCTCACTGATGGAAGGAGGTTTTGGCTCAAAATATCACGATACATGGCCCCATTCATTCTTTCTTTAACACCAGGGGTAGGGAACCTATGGCTCTAGAGCCAGATGTGGCTATTTTGATGACTGCACCTGGCTCTCAGATAAATCTTAGCTGACATTGCTTAACACGATAAGTAATGAATAATTCCGCTGGTAATCACAGTGTCAAAAATAACGTTCAAAATATAAAACATTCTCATGCATTTTCATCCATCCATCTGGTTTCTACCGCACCTGTTCAAGAAGTCGCACTAATGGTACAAAGTGTTTTATTTATTGTTGGTTAGCCTCAGAATAACAATGTTATTCAAACGAATAAGAGACTTATTATACTCTAAAAATGTTGGTCTTTCTAAAAAAATGCACGCATATATATAAGGAAAAAAAATTATATGGCTCTCACGGAAATACTTTTAAAAATATTTGGTTTGTATGGCTCTCCCAGCCAAAAAGGTTCCCGACCCCTGTTTAACACGGATCAATCGTCCTGTCCCCTTAGCAGAAAGACAGCCCCCAAGCATGATGTTTCCACCCCCATGCTTCACAGTAGGTTTGGTGTTCTTGGGATGCAACTCAGTATTCTTCTTCCTCCAAACACGACGAGTTGAGTTTATACCAAAAAGTTCTATTTTGGTTTCATCTGACCACATGACATTCTCCCAATCTTCTGCTGTATCATCCATGTATCCATTTTGGTATAAACTCAACTCGTTGTGTTTGGAGGAAGAAGAATACTGAGTTGCATCCCAAGAACACCATACCTACTGTGAAGCATGGGGGTGAAAACATCATGCTTTGGGGCTGTTTTTCTGCTAAGGGTACAGGACGACTGATCTGTGTTAAGGAAAGCATGAATGGGGCCATGTATCGTGAGATTTTGAGCCAAAACCTCCTTCCATCAGTGAGAGCTTTGAATGGTTGACCAAATACTTATTTTCCACCATAATTTACAAATAAATTCTTTAAAATTCCTGCAATGTGAATTCCTGGATTTTTTTTCACATTCTATTTCTCACAGTTGAAGTGTACCTATGATGAAAATTACAGACCTCTGTCATCATTTTAAGTGGGAGAACTTGCACAATCGGTGGCTGACTAAATACTTTTTTGCCCCACTGTATTTACTTTCTCCCCCCTCCTTTTCTGCTGCTGTTAATCTCGCTCAAACAATCTGTAGGAGCGGCAGAGAAATAATTGTAGTTGCACACAAACGCCGCCAGAGGTCAGCATTTCAAAAGCCAACAAAGCTTTGAGACACATCCATCCATCCATTTTCTACCGCTTATTCCCTTTTGGGGTCACGGGGGGCGCTGGCGCCTATCTCAGCTACAATCGGGCGGAAGGCGGGGTACACCCTGGACAAGTCGCCACCTCATCGCAGGGCCACACTTGAAACTAAAACTTCTAAGATTTGGACATCCATCTATTTTCTACCGCTTATACTTTTTGGGGTCGCAGGGAATGCTGGCGTTTATTTCAGCTGCATTCAGGCAGTAGGCGGGGTACCACCTGGACATTTCTTCTAAAAACGTGACTAACTTATGTGCCAGTGAATCAAAATATTATTGTTTTTTTTTCATGTTGTAGGCGGTGTACAACCTCGCCAACGTGGCCTGCAAGTGTCACGGCGTCTCCGGTTCCTGCAGCCTCAAGACCTGTTGGCTCCAACTGGCCGACTTCAGGCGTGTTGGCGAATTCCTTAAGGAAAAATACGACAGCGCTGCCGCCATGCGCATGGGACGCAAGGTAACGAGCCAAGGAGTGCAACTTTGTAAAAGTTTGTACGAACGCGTCACAAAGAATCTGTCCTTTATCTGATTCAGGGCAAACTGGAGCAGGTGGACAAGCGTTTCAACCCCCCAACCCCGGAGGACCTGGTCTACATCGACCCCAGTCCGGACTACTGCCTCCACAACGAGACGACGGGCTCGCTGGGCACTCGTGGCCGCCTGTGCAACAAGACGTCAGAGGGCATGGACGGCTGCGAGCTGATGTGCTGCGGCCGCGGCTACGACCAGTTCAAGACGTACAAACACGAGCGCTGCCACTGCAAGTTCCACTGGTGCTGCTACGTCAAATGCAAGCGCTGCACTTCACTGGTCGACCAGTTCGTCTGCAAATAACCGCCAATATTCATTCATCCATCCTTCCCTGCCTGTAAACACCATCCCTTCCTGCTTTCCTCATCCAAACCCACGTTGGCTTAGCAGGTGGACCCGACAAGGACACGTGTGAAATATACAAGTCAACGACACAGTGATTATTATTTAAATGAGACACACACACACACACACACACCGTCGTTATCTACTTCCACGAGGCTGCTCGAGTCCCCAAAGACATATGACCTTTCACCCTGAAAGGTTCTGGCCTGCGGACGTGCTGATGATGCACAATCGCGGCACATCAGCAGAAGGGGGAGTCAACACATGGAAGACTGAGAAATACTATGAAAATACTACTACAATAAAAATACTACGACAATGAAAGTACTAGCACAGTTAGCATAATGCTCTCAGCTCCGTTATTGTCCAATAGCGAGAGTAATGAAGCGAAGAGATGAGTCCAGCGACTGTGATTGGAAATGAGTCCGTTAAAGGCCTACTGAAATGAGATTTTCTTATTCGAACGGGGATAGCAGGTCCATTCTATGTGTCATACTTGATCATTTCCCGATATTGCATTATTTTTGCTGAAAGGATTTAGTAGAGAACATCGACGATAAAGTTCGCAACTTTTGGTCGCTAATAAAAAAGCCTTGCCTTTACTGGAAGTCGCAGATGATGTTCGCGTGATGTCAGGGGTTGTAGAGCTCCTCACATCCTCACATTGTTTACAATCATAGCCACCAGCAGCGAGAGCGATTCGGACCGAGAAAGCGACGATTTCCCCATTAATTTGAGAGAGGATGAAAGATTTGTGGATGAGAATAGTGAGAGTGAAGGACTAGAAAAAAGAAAAAAAAGCCGAGTGCAGTGGGAGCGATTCAGATTTACTAGGATAATTCTGGAAAATCCCTTATCTGCTTATTGTGTTACTAGTGTTTTAGTGAGATTATATGGTACCTGAAAGGCGGAGAGGTGTGGCCACGGGTTTGGTGACCGCCAGTGTCTCTTGAGGGAAGCCACGCAGCTGCAGGAGCACACAAGCTCCGCTCATGTCTACGGTAATTATTACCACAATTTTCTGACCGAAACCTGCCGGTTGACATGTGGTAGAGAACCATGTTCACTTGACCGCTCTGTTCCATAGTAAAGCTTCACCTTTGGGAATGTAAACAAGGAAACACCGGCTGTGTTTGTGTGGCTAAAGGCAGCTGCAATACATCACTTCCCACCTACATCTTTCTTCTTTGACTTCTCCATTATTAATTGAACAAATTGCAAAAGATTCAGCAACACAGAAGTCCAGAATACTGTGTAATTATGCGATTAAAGCAGATTACTTATAGCTTGGATCGGGATGGAAGAACATGTCTGCTACAACGGTGACGTCACGCGCATGCGTCATCATACATGTCATCATTCCGCGACGTTTTCAACAGGATACCTCGCGGGAAATTTAAAATTGCAATTTAGTAAACTTAAAAAGGCCGTATTGGCATGTGTTGCAATGTTAATATTTCATCATTGATATATAAACTATCAGACTGCGTGGTCGGTAGTAGTGGGTTTCAGTAGGCCTTTAAGCTCCCTGATGAAATTAATATCCAAATGATGAAACTGACAAATGTTGAAAAAAAAAAGAATGTGTGTAAGCTGGACTGCAATTTATTACGAGCTACTTTAAAGAGAAAGTATATATTTTATTACTGTTCATTTTCTGTTTTGTATGTTTTACATATTCTCTTGATAAACCAGTCTTTTGGATTTCTTTTGTTTGGTCATTTTTCATTTTTTTTTCTTGCCCTTTTTTAGTAATACAAGCACTGCACTGTCATGGTTGTAGAGTAACCTCACTAATAATCTCATTACTTTTAGCCGCGCACTACTAACTGGATTAAATGTTAAATCACACAAACATGGCGGCCCTCACAGTGCTCGCCCGGTACTTGGTACTTTTGTTTTTCTTTGAGGCCTGCACCTTCTGATGGGTCTCTCCTGCACACAACATTATGAGGTGTGTGAATTATATTTGTGAGTGAATTATATTGATATACAGTGGGGCAAAAAAGTATTTAGTCAGCCACCGATTGTGCAAGTTCTTCCACTTAAAATGATGACAGAGGTCTGTAATTTTCATCATAGGTACACTTCAACTGTGAGAGACAGAATGTGGAAAAAAAATCACATTATAGGAATTTTAAAGAATTTATTTGTAAATTATGGTGGAAAATAAGTATTTGGTCAGCCATTCAAAGCTCTCACTGATGGAAGGAGGTTTTGGCTCAAAATCTCACGATACATGGCCCCATTCATTCTTTCCTTAACACGGATCAATTGTCCTGTCCCCTTAGCAGAAAAACAGCCCCAAAGCATGATGTTTCCACCCCCATACTTCACAGTAGATATGGTGTTCTTGGGATCCAACTCAGTATTCTTCTTCCTCCAAACACGACGAGTTGAGTTTACACCAAAATGGATACATGGATGATACAGCAGAGGATTGGGAGAATGTCATGTGGTCAGATGAAACCAAAATAGAACTTTTTGGTATAAACTCAACTCGTCGTGTTTGGAGGAAGAAGAATACTGAGTTGCACCCCAAGAACACCAAACCTACTGTGAAGCATGGGGGTGGAAACATCATGCTTTGGGGCTGTTTTTCTGCTAAGGGGAAATGACGATTGTTCCGTGTTAAGGAAAGAATGAATGGGGCCATGTATCGTGAGATTTCGAGCCAAAACCTCCTTCCATCAGTGAGAGCTTTGAATGGTTGACCAAATACTTATTTTCCACCATAATTTACAAATAAATTCTTTAAAATTCCTACAATGTGAATTCCTGGATTTTTTTCCACATTCTCTCTCTCACAGTTGAAGTGTACCTATGAGGAAAATTACAGACCTCTGTCATCATTTTAAGTGGGAGAACTTGCACAATCGGTGGCTGACTAAATAATTTTGCCCCACTGTAGCGCTTTTCTCTAGTGACTCAAAGCGCTTTTGCATAGTGAAACCCAATATCTAAGTTTACACTTAAACCAGTGTGGGGGGCACTGGGAGCAAGTGGGTAAAGTGTCTTGCCCAAGGACACTGGCAGTGACTAGGATGGCGGAAACAGGGATCGAACCTGGAACCTTTAAGTTGCTGGCACGGCCACTCTACCAACCGAGCTATACTGTGTGTGTGTGTTGCTTATTCAGGTGATGGTGCAACCCCCTGTTAAAGATTAGACTAGTGAAAGTGTCACTAAGCAGCTTGCCTTCTACTTGCAAGTACATGGCGATTGAGTGCTTTTTCAGCACAAACGCCCCAACGTTAAATCGAAAGATAAAATCCCATGTGGAAGCTACTTTTTTTATCCTGATCGGGGCCCATAATGCTGTCAAGTTCATTGTTCAGCTTTTGGATGGTACTCAGTTTACTCACTGATTGATCCAACAGAACTGTGTTAAATGGGTGCTTTCTGCAGGAAAAATCACAATGCTTTGTTTATTAATCCTACAGTTGAGCAGATTAGTTAACCAGCTGTATTTCCAAAAAGTAAAAAAAAAACCTTTCAGAATTGGATTAATTGTGAGAGTTTTGGTGCATTCAGACTTGTTACGAAACGCCCATCCATCCATCCATCCATGCATTTTCCTACGCTTATCCGAGGTCGGGTTGCGGGGGCAGCAGCCCAGGCAAGGAGACCCAGACTTTGTTCTCCCCAGCCACATTGTCCAGCTCCTCCCGGGGGATCCCGAGGTGTTCCCAGGCCAGCCAGGAGACATAGTCTTCTCAACGTGTTCCTGGTCTTCCCCGTGGCCTCCTACCGGTCGGACGTACCCTCGAGAGGCGTTCGGATGGCATCCTGACCAGATGCCTGAACCACCTCTTCTGGCTCCTCCCAGATGACAGAGCTTCTCACCCTATCTCTAAGGGAGAGCCCCGCCACCCGGCGGAGGGAAACTCATTTCAGCCGCTTGTACCCGATCTTGTCCTTTCGGTCATAACCCAAAGCTCATGACCATAGGTGAGGATGGGAACGTAGCTCGACCGATAAATTGAGAGCTTTGCCTACCAGCTCAGCTCCTTCTTCACCACAACGGAACATTACAGCGTCCGCATTACTGAAGATGCCGTACCGATCCGCCTGCAGATCTCACGGTCCGCTTTTCTCCCACTCGTGAACAAGACTCCGAGGTACTTGAACTTTTCCACATGGGGCAAGATCTCTTCCCCAACCCTGGAGATGGCACTGCACCTTTTTCCGGGCGAGCCGAGAAGAAATGAGACATTGAAAGATTAAAGGTGATACATGCACTGATGATCCATTTGGAGTACAAACTCTGCTGGCTAAATCAGGATTTTGCACCGCAAATGATCAAGATCACAAGGAAATCAAGACAGCCACTCCCTGAAAAAACATGTTGAACTTGTTTGCTGGCATTAGTGGACTATGATCGACCAAATTAAACAAAAAACAGTAATGCCAGACTGATCGATCACACATCCACTTCCACAACTAAAACAATGCATGTGTTTTAGAACCTATTGTCGTAGCAAGGATACACACGATGGCTCTTTACACACAACAAAAAGCACACCAGTGACGTGCTGTCAGGGGAAGCAAGTGAGGCAGTGCCTCAACCATGAGATGTTCCAAAACGAAGAAATAAAATAAAATAGGTTTTAGTATTTCTCTTTTAGTTTATGCTTTCTACGTGATTTTGGTGTGGTTCCTGTATATTTTGATCGCGGAAATTCCATGTTTCCTGATCAAAACAATGTAGCAGATGAGAAGTGAGGCAGACACAGGTGGTGCCTCCACAGCTACACACAGTGTGTATTTGGCGTGCCTTTTGAGGGGGCGCATGCTTATTGTCACGTGGAAAAGGCGGGTCTTGAGGCAGCAAGTACCTCTGCCTCAAAGTATATGGCAATATATTGTCAACTTGCAGTTCAATGCCTCAGCAGTACTCTGACTCCCCACACTGGGAGAAGTGGGGGCGCTTAAGCTAGCAGACACAGGTCTCTCCAGCGGACCCCAGCATTTTTTTGTTTTCTTTTTTTTAACTGTATTTATAACAAACATAGCATTTTTATTAGAGTAAGCCAGCGTTTGTGGGTGTTTTATGTCACATCCAAAAATATTGTTTAATTTCTTGGAATAAAATTGAATTAAATGAATGTTTCCGCCAATATGGAAGATTATATACTGTATCCAAGATTAAATACTTATCTAACCTGGACTTTAAGACAAAATGAATACGATCATACAAAGTATGTTTTCATGGACGATGGCTATTGCTGCTTCAGATACTAACACAGAAATGTAAGATACACTCACAATACTTGATTTATTTTGTTAAAAGCAAATTGGACCAAAAAGTATTTAACAACAACTTTATCAAATAGTTTTTGGACCCATTTATCATATCATAATAACATTATGATAACGTTTTTATGAAAGCAAAAAACTCCCTTTTTTCCCCCTGTAACTCTAATGTGCAACCTAAATCAACAATGACTAGAGCTGCACATATGAATTTAAGTAAAAAAATAAAAAAAAGAAGACGAAAAAAAAGTATATATGCCTCACCTGGTATTTAGTTCACCGCACGTTACTGAAGCACACAGTTATGGACTATTGATTGATTAATTGAAACTTTCATTAGTAGATTGCACAGTACAGTCCATATTCCATACAACTGACCATTCGAATAAGTTTTTCAACTTAAATCGGCGTCCACGTTAACCAATTCATGGTACAAATGCATACTATCGGTTATACCCATTTGATCGTAGACTCTTACTGACACCTTGTGGCGATAGGAAAATACTATGCTTCATTTGTTTGGGCACTTCCGAGTTGACGGTGTCAGTTCAGTTCATGAGACAATTGAGAAGTAGACAAGTTGTTAGCTCTTACAAGCCTTGGAAAAGATAATTCTGCAAGTAAACTGTTTAACTTGTTTATGTAACTCAATATTAAGGTGGAAAGTGGTTTAATTTGATACTAAGATGTTTATTGAAAAACTATTTTTGGATGTTTTGGGGACTTAAAATGGCTGCCAGTTGTATATTTCCACCATCTAAATAGTTTTAACAGAAGTATATTTGTGTAAAGCTAATACTTACATATTGTGTATTACATTTCAGTATGTTATTTGAATCACATAGCTTATACATTTGTCATTGTGTGTATTTCCAAATCCCTCTAATCTAGACTCCAAACATCCCAGAACAAGCTAGTCCGGTTACTTTTAGACCTCCACCCCAGGTCACACCTCACTCCTACCCACTTCTGAAAAGTGGGCAAGCTCAAGGTGGAGGACAGAGTACAAAAACTTGCACTGAGCCTAGTCTATAAAATCCGCTACACCTCCCTGATACCGAAGTACATGTCAAACTACTTCCACAACATAAATGACCGCCATAACCACAACACCAGGGGGAGCTCCACAAACCACGTTAAACCCAGATTCCGATCTAACAAAGGTCTTAACTCATTCTCCTTCTATGATACATCAATGTGGAATCCACTTCCAACAGGTATAAAAGTAAGTGCATCTCCATCCTCCTTCAAAACTGCACTAAAGGAACACCTCCAGGCAACTTCAACACTTTACTAACACCCTCCCCCCTCCACATCCCACCTCCCTGATTGTACATAATCAAATGTATATACTTGTTCTTATGCTTTCTGATCTCTCTATGTCCACTACTTGCTGTACATATCATACCAAGTCAGACCTACACTGTTTCAATGTCCATTTCTCAGATGATGCAATTGTTGATGACTGAAGTGCTGATATCAACCAATCCTACCCTCCCCACCTCCACATCCCACTCCCCGTATTGTAAATAATGTAAATAATTCAATGTATATACGCTGATGATTAACTTGTGTGATGACTGTATTATGCTGATAAAATATATTTTTACCATGAATTGATTAACGTGGACCCCGACTTAAACAAATTGAAAAACTTAATTGGGTGTTACCATTTAGTGGTCAATTGTAAGGAATAGGGCTTCACGGTGGCAGAGGGGTTAGTGCGTCTGCCTCACAATACGAAGGTCCTGCAGTCCTGGGTTCAAATCCAGGCTCGGGATCTTTCTGTGTGGAGTTTGCATGTTCTCCCCGTGAATGCGTGGGTTCCCTCCGGGTACTCCGGCTTCCTCCCACTTCCAAAGACATGCAACTGGGGATAGGTTGATTGGCAACACTAAATTGGCCCTAGTGTGTGAATGTGAGTGTGAATGTTGTCTGTCTATCTGTGTTGGCCCTGTGATGAGGTGGCGACTTGTCCAGGGTGTGTACCCTGCCTTCCGCCCGATTTTAGCTGAGACAGGCGCCCCCCGCGACCCCGAAAGGGAATAAGCGGTAGAAAAAGGATGGATGGATGGATGTAAGGAATATGTACTGTACTGTACAATCTACTAATAAAAGTTTCAATCAATCAATCAATTCAGTTTTACAAAATAAAACTCCAGTGCAAGACAAAAGTAAAGATAGGAAAAGACAAAGCAAGAACAACAATAAAGAGCCTGAATGGATTAATCTGTGTGGAGAGACACCGCCGACGGGCCGACAACGGTTTGGAAAGCAGCAGCGCGGGCCCACCTGGAGGCCGGGAGGCGGGGCATGCGGCCGCAAGAAGAGGCGTGACACACGCGGAGCGACGCTGCAACGGCAATCTAAGACAGGTGCGTATACTACACACCTGCTCACAGTCTGTCTATCTGCTGCTAGAGTACAAAAAGGGCGAAGGAGGAATGAGCGAGGGAGCAGCACGGAGGAGGAAACATCGGCCAGCAGACCAGAAGCATGACAACCCACACCACGAGAGCAATGACACACCCCCGCAGCGGACGCAAGCCCCGGACGCCGAAAGGCGTGCAGCGGCAGCAGACAAGCCGAAGGAGCGCACTGAAAAGTGACTCGACCAAAGGGCCAAGTGACAGCAGATTTGTTGGAATAATAAATCAATGCCGACACTGCTATGATGCGTCTTGTGTCAGGTGTCCCCGCAACCCACACGAGGACGGCAGGAAGTCCGTTACAATCTGCTTTGGAACTTTTTTATTAGACGTCTTGGATTGTTTGATGGGGCATCACGGTGGGGGAGGGGTTAGTGCGTCTGCCTCACAATACGAAGTTCCTGAGTAGTCCTGGGTTCAATCCCGGGCTCGCGATCTTTCTGTGTGGAGTTTGTATGTTCTCCCCGTGAATGCGTGGGTTCCCTCCGGGTACTCCGGCTTCCTCCCACTTCCAAAGACATGCACCTGGGGATAGGTTGATTGGCAACACTAAATTGGCCCTAGTGTGTGAATGTGAGTGTGAATCTTGTCTGTCTATCTGTGTTGGCCCTGCGATGAGGTGGCAACTTGTCCAGGGTGTACGCCACCTTCCGCCCGATTGTAGCTGAGATAGGCACCAGCATCCCCCGCAACCCCAAAGGGAAAAAGCGGTAGAAAATGGATGGAATGGATTGTTTGTTAGCTGTATAACCTCAAAAACGTGTATTGAGGGCAGAACACTATCAGCATACAGCTGTCATCATACAAGTTAATCATCAGACTATCCATCAATCCATCCATTTTCTACCGCTTATTCCCTTTTGGGGTCACGGGGGGGGGCGCTGGCGCCTATCTCAGCTACAACCGGGCGGAAGGCGGGGTACAACCTGGACAAGTCGCCAACACAGATAGACAGACAACATTCACACTCACATTCACACACTAGGGCCAATTTAGTGTTGCCAATCAACCTATCCCCAGGTGCATGTCTTTGGAAGTGGGAGGAAGCCGGAGTACCGGGAGGGAACCCACGCATTCACGGGGAGAACATGAAAACTCCACACAGAAAGATCCCGAGCCTGGATTTTAACCCAGGACTGCAGGAACTTCGTATTGTGAGGCAGACGCACTAACCCCTCTGCCACCGTGAAGCCCATCATCATCAGACTACATACATTGAATTGTTTACAATCCGGGGTGTGGATATAAAAGTTGTTTGTCAATAAAATAAAGGCTTTCAATATGAAATTGTATCTTCTTGAGAGTGTGGTGGGTCCGTCAACACCGATGCATCGGCGTATGCGTCGAGCTCATAAAGCAAAACCCTGTGCCGGTGCGCGTACCGCTTTTCGAAAGTTACGTGACCGATAATGAGCTGTTTCGGTCACGTGACCGATACGCGAACTGTGTCGCACTGACGGCTGTGCGCCAAACTGTGCTTATAAGGAAGCGCATCTGTCAACGAGATGCTGCTGCCAACAGAATCGCCACACTTCTGTCATTGGTCATTTGTAATTTATCGTCGTCGGAGATCATTTCCGCCGTGTGGGAATATTTTGATCATACATTCGGGAAAAAAAAAGGTATTTGTGTATATTTCCTTGTCGTTTCATCCTGTTCTCTCAAAGGTTCTACTCGATCTGTTAGTAGGTCTGAAACCATACGTGTTTTTGTGTTGAACCGTTTTGGTAGTCAGTTGGTAGAGTGGAGGGCTATAAATGCTCATGCTGAATTCCTTAGGGCACTGGTTCAAATCCAGCTCGATGGATTACTCATTACGTTTTTACCATGAATTGATTAATGTGGACCCCGACTTAAACAAGTTGAAAAACTTATCTGGGTGTTACCATTTAGTGCCCCTTTCCCACTGATATGATCAACTTCGACGTTGGTTTTTCTACGTCCCTGTCAGCTTTTTCACCTGGCTGGATTCCTGCCTTCCTTTCCCGCCTCGTGGCTCCTCTCCCCCCGCCACCAGCGGGCTGTGTGTCGGCCCCCACCTGGATTAGCTGCGCCCTTGGACGTGCTGCCCCCCGCCAGGTTCAGTCTTGTGAACGCAATATCTTTGACAAACAAAACATTTATCCTGAAGGATTTCTTCATTTCCCGCAGACTTGACTTCCTCTGTGTGACGGAAACATGGCTGAGAGCCGGTGAGTCCGCCCCTCTTAATGAACTTCTGCCTCCGGAGTGTTCCTACTTTAATTCTCCGGTCGTTCGGTCGAAAAGGAGGAGGATTATCAGTCGTTTTAAAAAACGACTTTAAATGCTTCGAACTGTGCATGTTTGAGCTGGAGGGGGTGTAGCCTCCAGCTCCAGCTGAATTTCGGGAGAAAATTTCTTCCGGGAGGTTTTCGGGAGAGGTGCTGAATTTCGGGAGTCTCTCGGAAAATCTGGGAGGGTTGGCAAGTATGATTTAGTGGTCAATTGTACGGAATATGTACTGTACTGTGCAATCTACTAATAAAAGCTTCAATCAATCAATCAATCAACAGTGCGCATTCCGAGCGCATGTACAAAAAATAAATAAATACATTTGAAAAATTCCCAGTCCACAAGTATTCTCATTCACAACACGTTCTCTTAGATTTCCATGTTATGATACATGTTGACATTATTTATTGACAGTATCTAAAAAATATAAACATATATTTTCATTTAAAAAAAGATATGTAATAATCCTAAATGAAATACAATGACTTGGTTTATATTATTGTATATACTAGGTCAGTGTTTTTCAACCACTGTGCCGCGGCACACTGGTGTGCCGTGAAATACAGTCTGGTGTGCCGCGGGAGATGAACTAATTTCACCTATTTGGGTTAAAAATATTTTGTGCAAACCAGTAATTATAGTCTGCAAATGATGTGTTGTTGTTGAGTGTCGGTGCTGTCTAGAGCTCGGCAGAGTAACCCTGTAATTACAGTTTACTCTGTCATATCACCCGGTAGCTAATTGCTTTGTAGATGACGGAAACAGCGGGAGGCAGTGTGCAGGTAAAAAGGTATCTAATGCTTAAACCAAAAATAAACAAAAGGCGACTGCCCCTAAGAAAAGGCATTGAAGCTTAGGGAAGGGCTATGCAGAACGAAACTAAAACTGAACTGGTTACTAAGAAAATAAAAACAGAATGCTGGACGACAGCAAAGACTTAATGTGGAGCAAAGACGGCGTCCACAATGTACATCCCAACATGACATGACGATCAACAATGTCCCCACAAAGAAGGATAAAAACAACTGAAATATTCTTGATTGATAAAACAAAGTAGATGTGGAAATATCGCTCAAAGGAAGACATGACACTGCTACAGGAAATTACCAAAAAAAGAGACAAAAACACCAAAATAGGAGCGCAAAACAAAAGGCATGACTATATTTAGTGATGCTTTAAAGGCCTACTGAAATGAGATTTTCTTATTTAAACGGGGATAGCAGGTCCATTCTATGTGTCATGGCGCAGTGGGAGAGTGGTCGTGCGCAGCCCGAGGGTCACTGGTTCAAATCCCACCTAGAACCAACCTCGTCACGTCCGTTGTGTCCTGAGCAAGACACTTCACCCTTGCTCCTGATGGTTGCTGGTTGGTGCCTTGCATGGCAGCTCCCTCCATCAGTGTGTGAATGTGTGTGTAAATGTGGAAGTAGTGTCAAAGCGCTTTGAGTACCTTGAAGGTAGAAAAGCGCTATACAAGTACAACCCATTTATACTTCAGTGGTCCCCAACCACCGGGCCGTGGCCCGATTGGTACCGGGCCGCAGAATAATTTTTTATTCATTTTTTAATTTTTTTATTAAATCAACATAAAAAACACAATAAACACTTACAATTAGTGCACCAACCACAAAAAAAAACCCTTTTCCATGACAAAAACGTCCCTTTTTCATTACAAAGAAAAAAAAAAAAGAAAAAAAAAGGGAAAATGTGCCTGGGCTCAAAGAAGATTGAAAAAGACTGTCCTAAGTCATAAAATAAGTATTCAGTTGATTCGGTCCATAGGTTGTCTGTAGGGATTTTTCATGTCCAGCAGATGTCAGTATTTAGTGACACAGTATTGACAGAGTATCAATACACTTTTGCAATGTGTCAAAACGCTACATGACGCCTCATCACTATGAGGAAGTATCCCGAGTGAGTAAAAACTACAAAAGTGTTACTGAATCTTGCCAAATGAGCTTCCTGTTCTGGGTGTGCGACCATTGGTCCCTGACTTCTTCAAACGCCCGATGCAATTGGCTGGCTGGCCCTCATGCGAGCTACGTCACGCGGTGACGTCACGTGGAGCAAGCTGAGCGGAGTGTGCTCAGTGAACAACAGAACAGCGGAGCAGACGAGCGACAGCAGGCAACTCTCACTAACTGTGCCAGCTCACACTCAACACTCTTCCGTCCACGCCGACACCAGGTACCTTATTTCGCTTTTTGTGGCTTTGCGTGTGTCGTATTGTCTGTTTTGTTTTTTTTCCGGACTTGACGTAATTTGTCACTTTACTGGCGCTACCGTGTGACGAAGCTAGCAACGTCGCGACACGGCTCATTCGTGACTGTCAAAACAAAACAAGGAGAGCCACAAAGAAGAAAACGCACGCGTATTTGTTTGTCGTTTAAGTGGTTTTAGTCATTTGAAAGGAGCTGTTTGTTAGAGGTTTGCCTCTGGGGAGCTGTCAGGAAAGACAGGCTTTGAGTTGCAGAGTTGTCTTGTGGTTTCTGTTGTTAGGAGGCTAGCTAAGCTGGCTGGCTCCGGTGTAAACAAACCTAGGTGGCGGGGCTGCCCGATGACATGCCTGTCTGTAATGATCGTAGTCAACATGACGTTGTCATCAAGGCCTGTTCTGCTTTGTTTATGTACTCCAAAGTGTCTGTTAACCAAAGAGAGTATTTTTGGAGTTTGGGTTTCTAATTCGTAGTAAAACTTAATTTCCAGTGCATTTGTGGCTGTCTCTGAAAGTATCTGCTAAAGCATTGCATTTGGACAATTTCCTTAAATATTGGAGATGTTTTGTTTGTTAAATTACGGTAAGAGACATTTAGTACGTGCTGTACAGTATTATTGTTTATTTAATACAATAAAAATAAGGTATTTTAAATATTACACAATTCCACGTGTCAGAAAAGGCGCAGAAAGAGGCAGATCTTACGTTTAACCCAGATTCCGATTTAACAAAGGTCTTAACTAATTCTCTTTCTATGCCACAATAATGTGGAATGCACTCCCAATAGGTGTAAAAATAAGTGCATCTCTATATTCCTTCAAAACCGCTCTAAAACAACGTACACCTCCAGGCAACTACAACCCTTTACAAATACAAATACCCCCCTCCATTTACATCCCGTCTCCCCGGATTATAAATAACCTAATGTAAATAATCAAATGTACTTCTAATGTATTTACTTGCTCTCATGCTATCTGAACTCACTATGTTCTCTGCTGGCTGTACATATCTACTGTAAGACCTACACTGTTTCAATGTACATTTCTCTGTAGATGCAATCGTTGATGACTGAAGTCATGACTGATCAACCAAAGCTCCTCATCCCACCCCCCGGATTGTAAATAATGTAAATAATTCAATGTATATACATTGATGATTAACTTGTGTGATGACTATTATGCTGATAGCATACATTTGTACCATGAATTGATTAACGTGGACCCCGACTCAAACAAGTTGAAAAACTTATTCGGGTGTTACCATTTAGTGGTGAATTGTACGGAATATGTACTGAACTGTGCAATCTACTAATAAAAGTATCAATCAATCAATCGAAAAAAAAATGTATTACTATTATTTCTTCACTCCCCGTGTTCAGAATGTACCAAATGTATCTATTTTTGGTAAAAGAAAAGTATCAGAATAATATTTAAAGGCCTACTAAAATGAGATGTTCTTATTTAAACGGGGATAGCAGGTCCATTTATATGTGTCACACTTGATCATTTCGCAATATTGTCATATTTTTGCTGAAAGGATTTAGTAGAGAAAATCGACGATAAAGTTCGTAACTTTTGGTCGCACTCAAAAAAGCAATGCCTTTCCTGGAAGTAATGCGCGTGACGTCACAGATTGTCGGACTCCTCACATCCACCCATTGATTGCAATCATGGATGCCAGCAGCGCGAGCGATTCTGACCAAAAAAAGCGACAATTTCCCCATTAATTGGAGCGAGGATGAAAGATACGTTTTTGAGGATATTGATAGCGATGGACTAGAAAAAAAAAAAGTGACAGCTGCGGGCGACGGCAGTGTGAGCGTTTCAGATGTAATTAGACACATGTACTAGGATAATTCTGGAAGATCCCTTATCTGCTTATTGTTTTAATAGTGTTTTAGTGAGATTTTAAAGATTGTAAAGTAAAGATTGTAAAGACATACCTCAAGGTCGGATGGCTGTGTTGAACACACTGTCTCAGAGAGAAGCCGAGGAGCCAAGCTCACAGCTGCTACAGAACGACAAATAATCCACGGATGTCTTCGGTAAGACATATATCACAATTTCCCCATCCAAAAACATGCTGGTTGACGTAGAGAAAACATGTTCGCTTGACCGCTCTGCTTTCACAACAAACAAACGCCAGCTGGGTCTCGGTGCTAAAGACAGCTGGAATACACTGATTTCCACCAACAGCATTGTTCTTTATAGTCTCCATTATTATATGAACAAATTCCAAAAGATTCAGCAACACAGATGTCCAAAATTCTGTATAATTATGCGGTTAAAGCAGACAACTTTTAGCTGTGTGTGTGCGCAGCGCTAATATTTCCTCACAGTCCGTGACGTCACGCGTATACGTGTCATTCCGCGACGGTTTCAACAAGAAACTCGCGGGAAATTTAAAATTGCAATTTAGTAAACTAAAAAGGCCGGATTGGCATGTGTTGCAATGTTAATATTTCATCATTGATATATATACTATCAGACTGCGTGGTCAGTAGTAGTGGGTTTCAGTAGGCCTTTAAAACATGTAATAATATATTTTGTATTATTAATAAAATAGTTGACAAAAAATAATTAATACTGTTCAGAATAATTATGGCAGACACTGGCTCTGCATTGTTCTTTCAGACACTTTCTAAACACATAATATTTGTACTCTTTCTTCAACTGGCTCTCATTAGTACAGTGAGTAATTTACTTAATCTTAAATCCACATACAGCGTTGCTATTGCAGTGTTTCTTAACCATAGGGCCTGGGCCCTTTGTTTGGCTGGCAAAAAATATTTGTTTCTCAGCTGTGGTTCATTCTGTAAGTTTTATTTCACTTTTCCACCATTTGTGGCAGTAACAATAGTGTCAAACCAGAGTCACGTATAAAGAGAGTATGGCCAACAAAACGAGAGCGGCCATGCCCAGATCCATGCAGTTGCTTTCGTTTTGACTAGGGATGTAACGGTAAACGGTATATTGATAAACCTCAATAAAATTCCAGACGATTAGTAATACCGTTTGAATTTTTAATATATAAAAAATGTCATTATTACTGCATTTTCGGAAAAAACGCTTACTTCCTAGAAAAAGAGTCACAGTCGTGCTGGCGCATGCCCACTAACATGGTTTCGCTTGAAACATGGCAAAAAGCATCTACAGACTTTGCTCCGTAGAGTTTCTCTTGGACTAAACGGAGCCGAGAGCTTTGTTTAACTTCTTTTCCTCTCACTTCATTTCCCTGGAGTCTCGGCGTGCTTTCTAGAGTGCACTGCTGCTATCAGTTGACGACAGGTGTGGACAATATTGGAGACGGACTCATTTGTCCCACGCTAAAAGTATACCATGAAGGAGATGTTGCTTTTATATTCTTAACACAGCGTCCTGATGTGACTTATAGAGTTATTGACTTGAGGAAACATGCGGAACGCAATGTGTCGGGAACGTTGCCACAACTTGTTCATAAAGTCTTGCTGTTTGTTTACTGGGATGGTCACTCGTCCTTCATTTAACTGCTAACTTTTTCAGTGTTCCGATGACATCAATATTAGCTAAAAAAAATTAAATAAATTGAACGCAGGCTGTGAAGATTGTGTATTAGATGTGAAAGGTAAAACTTGTGTTTATTTCTTTTGGACAAACTGTTGGACTGAAACACATGGTGTTGTTAGAGAAGAGCAAAGCTTGTTTATTTGAGTTTATCTTCATTAGCCAAACTGCTTTGTGTTTTATATAGGTATCAAAAAGTATACACTAGGGTCGTACGGTATACTGAATATCGTGGTACTAATCAATAGAAATCGGTACTAAACCACGTTTGAAAAAGTACCGGCACTGTTCTTTCATCTGATGGCCGCTTTGCGGCGGTGACTACAGAGCCGAGCAGCATGATGTTGAGTGTGTCAAAACGCACACACAAAGTGCATACAAGTAATAAGATCTTGGAGTGCAAAAAAATGTAATTCTGCTGGGTAATAAAAAGGGTACGTGAAGCGCAATATGGAGGTATTTGGGCTTCAAAACTAACAATAAAGGTGACGCTTTACACAGGGAGGCACTGCGTTGCAAGTACTGTTTTACATCTTCCCTGCTCGTCGGCTCCCAGACCTTGGTCGAGGAGAGCAGGGGTACATTCCCTCCATGACCGATGTGTAGGTACAATAGGTCCGTAAGGCTCCGCTCATAGGCTGGAATGACGAGACCGTCGGTTAGTTACAACTTGGTTACTTTATTTATAATTCGCACAAGGCACAACCGGACATCCACCATGCTATAACACTCCTGCACATGCCAGCGCTGCCTTTCCTAACTTGCGCACTTACTCATGTCACTCACCCCACATATTGCCATTCTTAAAGGTTACCCCACATACTGCCATTCTTAAAGGAGCACACACACACATAAGTTACTCTTACAACAGCTGCTTTAAAACACGCCTCGCCAAATGTGGCGATTAGTATTAGCACCTTTGCTTCAAAGTTAGGTAAATATTTAAAAAATAAGCATTCAGATCTGCACAAAGAGTTATAAAAAGTGACAGGCAATAATATAGTTGTTACACCTGTCCTGCTGTTCGGTCCAGTGCAGACCATAGTCGAGGAGCACCGGGAAGATGTAACCTTCAGGGTCAATGCATTTTCAGTGCCTTTCAATTTATATTTTAACCTTGTAAAATTGTTCTTTGACTTTGAGTGTTTAATGTAGTGTAATATTTTCTGTAAAGTTATAGCCAATATTGACATTTTTTGTAGTTGCCTGTATTAGTACCGGTACTAGATTATTGGTATCGGTACAACCCTAGTATACACCATGTTTTTACATGTTGTGGATTTGTTCATTTCACAAAGTTACTTTAAAAAACATTTATGTGACATAGTGCTTTGTTAATGTTTTATTGTTTATAGTTAATATCTGTACATCATATTTCTGCTCAATCTCTTAATGTACAGCATCTGTCCCAATAAAGCATGTATCTTAATGTATCTGTCCCAAAACAGCATGTAGATGTAAATGTGCATAACTTCAAACAATATTTCTCTCTATTTAAATATAATCAGAGATACAGGCATCATGTAATGTGAAAAGGGTGACATGTAGATAATTAATTGCCTTTAAATATATAGATAATGTTTCTAGCCTTATTTGACATTACATTCACACCCCAACCCAACAGTGATGATTATGATATCCGTAATAAATTTGGTCACAATAACCGTGATAAGACATCCCTAAAATGACCAAAATAAATAACATACCATATTTTTGGGACTTAAAATCTTTAAATTTTCTCAAAAATTGACTGTGCGCCTTATGTGCAGAATAATTCTAGTTGTGCTTACCGATCTCGAAGCTATTTTATTTGGTACATGGTGTACTGAAAAGTGTGACCAGTAGATGGAAGTCACATAATGTATGTGTAGACTGCAAGATGACACCACTAAACAACACCAAAACTTAAAATGTTCCACTAAGAATATAGAACATTACACACGGTGCTCAGAAATCTGTCAGAATGTTTTAGTGTGACTTTGGTAAGCTATTAATGCGCACCGCTTGATGGATTGTCGGTGCATTACTGTACTATGCTTCAACATATGGGTATTATTATGATGTGAGTATAAGGACCACAACATGGCACCTATTTGGAGACATATTATTTGGCCTTTTGTTTCGCATTATTATGCTAAAACAACCTTTCTTACCTTCTGGCACCTGCTGATCTGGATTTGGGATTTGCACAAATCCTAAAAATTAGCACGCGTCCGCCATTGTTGTCCATGCCAACAACATTTTCGCTAAACTTATTTTTTTCCCTCTACTTATGGGGCATTAATTCTTTGCTGTCGCCATTTCTAATATAAAGGAGTGTAAAGTTCTAACTTAAATCTGTAACGAGGCTTGCACAGTTATTGCTAATCATTTTACTTATTTACCTACATTACTTATTTTGCTTTGTAATATTCCTGCTTAATTCTCTTCCAACTCAATTGCATTTGTTACGGAGTTTGAATGATCAGTTTGCCTACTTTGTAAAATACCTGCTTCATTCTCTTTCATCTCACTTGTATTTGTTGTGAAGTCCAAATGAAGCCTGCATTCTCCATTTCTTTTGCTACCTTTTTAAATTATTGTCTTCATTCCAATATTGGGTCCTCTTAAATGCTGCCGACGCCATCTTGGCGTTGTTGCCTATGTCTTGATTAAATGGGATGTACTTTGGGTTTATATGCCTCGTGTTGAGACTGGTGCATGTGAAATACAAAGGGTCCTCTGAGACAGCACAACCACTTGGTAAGAACTGGTTTTCAATCATGTAATCTGCAAACACAATCAGATGAAGGTGTTTCCATGGGTTGTAAAATTATTTTTTAAGCCAAATTATTTGAGAAATCCGACTAAATGATGTGCACGGAAATGTAGTCACTGACTGATTTTGCACTTCAGTGAAGTCCCCAAGACCTACATGAATACAAACTCAACTCTAAAAAATACTGAGGAGAAGAGCAAGCAATATTCAATCCACATTTTGACATGTCTTATGCATGTGAATTAAAATTTTTAGTTTTGTCCTTTTGGAGTACATTTTTTTAAAACTATCCACAACATTGTTGCCGTTCTCAACCACGCTTGTGTCACTGCATTTTTTGCACTGACCACTCCCAAAACAAGGCTTGACAGCAAAATAAACGGCAAGCAAATCCGCAATTATTAGCAATGATGTCATCTCTATGGAATAAAAAAAACTCCAGGCATGCTCTGACACATTGGTCTTAAGAGTAATGCTAGAGTGGCAAGCTCAAATGCACGTAATGATAGGTTATATAATGTGTTGCTAAAAGTGACTCTAAATATTTTGAAAACGTGTCCTTGCATCAATAAATTCATGCTTTGCGTTTGCGATTATCCTGTTTTTCCTCTCGTGTTGTCTCAACTAAGCATGAAGTCTTGTCATAAATATTGAATAACTTGGACAGATAAGTCTCTGCCTTGATACTAAACTTTTGTTAATAAATAAAGAACACTCCCATTTGTCCCATTTCCAACTGAACGTGTCGAAACCCATTTTTGAATTTTTTAATTTTCCTTTGGGAGTCCGACGGCGTCTGACTCTTTTAAAGCGCAGAGAGAAAGTAAGATCTATAAATATAATAAAACACAAGTCTTTGTGGACGTAACACAGCAACAATTCTATTAAAAAGCACACACACAGTAGAGTTGATGCTGCAACCTACTATGGATTTTGGGGTTTTCACAGGGAGTTTTACTTCTGAACTTTAACAGGATAGGCTGCTAATAAACATTGCTCTAATTAAGGACAACCTACATTTTATGAGTGCTAAAAGTTGGTTTTAAGCATCATACATGTTCCCAGCTAGCGAAAAGCCATGTTGTTCCCTTCAAACCCCCAGTTTGTGTAGATGTCTTTATATAGAAAGTAGCTTTAGGGCCCCTTGTCATCAGCATGCACTATTTTTATCTCCATGTGACCACCTTTTGAATTACTTCTTACCCAGTTGCATTTATTTAGTACCGCAACCAGACAAGCTGAGACCCTAGTGTGTGTCCACATTTGGAGACGGTGTGCAGAATATTTTTACGTGTTTAATCCTAATAAATGATCCCCAAGGCAAATGTTTGTGCTTGCTTTAGTCATCATTGTACTGTCAATCCTGACAATGAAAAATGCAATGGAAGGATATCACCTCCTCTTGTCTATTAGGCATTATTCTCCAGCTTGCTTTTCCAGGACTGTCAGCATCTCGGTGTCCTTGCCGATATGTGATAGTAAACATCACATACAGAATATGTCTTGTATTAGACAGTGGTTGTCTCTGTTAATGTCTCCATCATAACAATAACTTTTAGCAGCGGGAAGTAGAATAGAATAGAAAATACTTTATTGATCACTGAGGGAAGTACAGTCAACACCAGGGTTACTTCTCGATTGCCACCACATATGTGTCTCATTTATGACATTATGATCATTTTGATTTACAATGATGCACATATTTTCTTAAAAAAGCTAAAGAAATGTTTTATGCATCTTTAAAAACAAATATGTGTTTTTAGTTATTAATAATATATGTTTCTTATTATCAGAATCAGATTTATTGGCATTTTTAATACACACAGAATTTGACTTGGGAGACTGTGCTCTCTTTGTTCAATGCAATTTCATTGGTTGCTGCTTATTGTAAACAGTAACACAGGCTACACTATATTCTTCCCTTGCTGAATGTTGCAAGTTAGTTTGCCAAATATGTAAACAGTCCTTTGAATTAGATTAAAAAATAACCAGGTGTTTTGTTGCTATCCTCCACAAAAAACACACTAAGGAAAGTAGATTATATATACACATGAAGCACATATACACGTAGGAATCACGTTAAAGTAATCATTTAGTTTGTAATAAACTAAAAAAGGAAATACCGTTATGCAGGATGAGCTCTAATGCCGCTAGCTCAATTATTAACATACAATGGACAAGCTTATTGACATGCTATCCAAAATTAGCATGAATGATCGCAGGGGACATAATAATAGACCATGGGTGTCAAACTCTGGCCCGCAGGCCAAGTTTGGCCCTTCCTGTAATTTAATATGGCACTTGAGTCAATGTCAAATTAACAATAGAGCTCGCCCGCTGGTGTTATACAGCGGCAATTTCGCTGTAACACCGCATTCACTGCTAATACTCATACATGTCAACCCTCCAATTTTCCCAGGAGACTCCCGTAGTTCAGTGCCCCTCCAGAAAATCTCCCGGGGAAACCATTCTCCTGAATTTCTCCCAATTTCCACCCGGACAACAATATTAGGGGCGTGCCTTAAAGGCACTGCCTTTAGCGTTCTCTGCGACCTGTGGTCACGTCTGCTTTTCCTCCATACAAACAGCGTGCCGGCCCAGTCACATAATATATGCGGCTTTAGCACACACACAAGTGAATGCAATGCATACTTGATCAACAGCCATACAGGGCACACTGAGGGTGGCCGTATTAACAATGCCAACACTGTTACAAATATGCGCCACACTGTGAACCCACACCAAATAATAATGACAAACACATTTCGGGAGAACACCCGCACCGTAACGCAACAGAACGAATACCCAGAACCCCTTCCAGCACAACTCTTCCGGGACGCTACAATATACACCCCCCGCTACCACCAAACCCCGCAGGTCCCTATTAAAAGTTTAATTTGTTCAACCTGGGGGACGGCGTGGCGCAGTGGGAGAGTGGCCGTGCGCAACCCGAGGGTCCCTGGTTCAAATCCCACCTAGTACCACCCTCGTCACGTCCGTTGTGTCCTGAGCAAGACACTTCACCCTTGCTCCTGATGGGTGCTGGTTGGCGCCTTGCATGGCAGCTCCCTCCATCAGTGTGTGAATGTGTGTGTGAATGGGTAAATGTGGAAGTAGTGTCAAAGCGCTTTGAGTACCTTGAAGGTAGAAAAGCGCTATACAAGTACAACCCATTTATAACCTTGGCCCGTGGCTTTGTTCAGTTTTAAATTTTGGCCCACTCTGTATTTGAGTTTGACAGCCCTGTAATAGACAATTATTCACACTCACATTTATGTCTACTGACAAGTTACAGTCTACGATAAACCTAACATGCATATTTTTGGAATGTGGATGGAAACTGGCTTACCTGAAGAAAAACCAAATACACGCGCACATGCTGGGGTTCTCCCACAAAGAGATGTCCAAGATGCACACGGCGTAAAGTTGGTAGTAATGTCAAAAGAATTAGGGTAGTTTACACAGAGTTGAACAAGAAATACCTTAAAGGTCTACTGAAACCCACTACTACCGACCACGCAGTCTGATAGTTTATATATCAATGATGAAATATTAACATTGCAACACATGCCAATACGGCCTTTTTAGTTTACTAAATTGCAATTTTAAATTTCCCGCAAAGTGTCGTGTTGAAAACGGCGCGGTATGATGACACGTATGATTACGCATGGGTTTGACGTCTCGGGTTGTAGCGGACATTATTTTCCAGCCTGATCCAAGCTATAAGTAGTCTGCTTTAATCGCATAATTACACAGTATTCTGGACATCTGTGTTGCTGAATCTTTTGCAATTTTGTTCAATTAATAATGGAGAAGTCAAAGTAGAAAGATGGAGGTGGGAAGCTTTAGCCTTTAGCTACACAAACAGCCGGTGATCTTTTGTTTAAAATTCCCGGAGGTGAAGCTTTATTTACTATGGATCAGAGCGGTCAAGCGAACATGGATCCCGACTACATGTCTACCGGCAGTTTTCGGTGAGAAAATTGTGGTATAAAGTCGCCTCTTACCGGAGATCAGCGGAGCTTGCGCCGTCTTTGCAGCTGCGTGACTTCCCTCAGAGACTCTGGCGTCAAGACACCCGTGGCCACACCTCTCCGACTTCAGGTACTATTTAATCTCACTAAAACATTAGCAACATAATAGCAGATAAGGGATTTTCCAGAATTATCCTCGTAAATGTGTCTAAAAACATCTGAATCGCTCTCACTTGCCCTCGCCTGTTTTTTTATTTTATTTTATTTTTTCTAATCCTTCACTATCAATATCCTCATCCACAAATCTTTCATACTTGCTCAAATTAATGGGGAAATTCTCGCTTTCTCGGTCCGAATTGCTCTTACTGTGGGTGGCTCACATTGTAGACGATGTGAGGAGCCCTACAACCAGTGACGTCACGCGCACATCGTCTGCGACTTCCGGTAAAGGCAATGCTTTTTTATTAGCGACCAAAAGTTGCGAACTTTATCGTCGATGTTCTCTACTAAATCCTTTCAGCAAAAATATGGCAATATCTCGAAATGATCAAGTATGACACATAGAATGGACCTGCTATCCCCGTTTAAATACGAAAATCTAATTTCAGTAGGCCTTTAATTAGCTTGAAATACCCTTCTCTTCAACTTTCTCTCCTTACTTTTGACGACTGTCCGCTCCGATCAGGTGCGCAACCAGCTGTATTGATACTAACAGGTGATTTAGAGGTACATTTTTGTTTTTCAAAATAAAGCATAGAGGAACATTGTTACGATATTTGAGGTGTTTTTCAAACTTATGACCCACAGTACGTAAATAATAGACTACATACAGTATAGCCATTCACACAATATTTTATCTAAATTTGTTTTCATGTAAAAAAGAACATTTTCTTGTTAAATATATATTTTGAAGTTGTGGCGGCATTTATCTTGCAGTGGCGGTGCGCCTCAATCATATACATGTAGAGTAAACCCTGAACATTAAAGGTACGGTTACAATGTTTCAGTTTGAGCTTATGATAATTTTAGTGAAGCAAGGAGAATATGACATAATCATTGACTGAATGAAGCACAGTATTTTTTCCAGATCACAAATGTAGTCTACACTTATTAAAGGCTCCATGAAGCGCCACAGTGCTTGAGATAATGACTTTAATGCCCACCCATGCAAAAATGCCAATCAGTAAAATATTTGACAGTATGTTACAATGAATGTGGCATTTAGCCATTGGTATAGCACTTTTGTACTTTATACCATTTTTAACAACTTTGTAGATCATGTCGAAGTCCAAAGACACGTTGGAAGTGCATAATGGATTGCAACATTCATCTTGTGTCATATCTAAGTGGATAAGGACACAGGGTCATTATCTAGCAATGACTGTAAAAATACACATTGTTTATTTAAACGTTTAAAGTGTGGTGATATTCTATGACTTGAGTACATTCAGTATGTTTATGCACCAGTTAGACAAGAATTAGACCACGCGCTTTATGCCCTTTTGCCTTGCTTTTTGTTTTCTTTCCAATGAAAGTAAAACCTTCCTTTATGTATGTCATCACGTTTGATGAGTTGTCTGTTTGTCTTTCCGCAATGTGGTCGTCATGCATATGTAAGCAGTGTGTCCCTTGTATAGTTTATATAGGGAAAAAAACCCTAACATCAATTCCCCATTGACATTTCTTTGTGTTGTTCAGTTGTTCTCGTCTTCTCCTCAGTTGCCTCTATTGATTTTTGCTGCTTGCTCATCAGTGACAATGACCGACTGGAGTCTTGTTAAACCAATACCAGCTAAACTTATCTTTCTAGAAGTAGTGGTCAGTGAGTGCATGCACACACTCACACACACACACACACATGCGCACACTGACACTATCATCAGTCTTACAGCATTGCTGCTTTTAAGCTGTGTTTCAAGTCCATCCATCCATCCATTCCCTACCGCTTATTCCCTTTGAGGTCGTGGGGGGCGCTGGTGCCTATGAGTCAAAATAACAAATGAATAGCATCAATAGCTAAAGGACAATAATGGATATTAATTGCTATTAGCCTAGGGCTAATAGGTGCATTATGACCTCACTCTAGTTTTGTGGATGTAAATAATAGAATGTATATTGTATAGATGTGTAATAAGAATGTATATAAGTTACAACCAAGCCCCTCTAACAGTTTATCACACTATCAGAAACTTTCAAGACTTTTTTGTTGTGCAGCCGTTTAGCTTGGTAATTGATTCCAGCCGCATGTCTTCTATTTATTTGCCTAATAAGTACCCGGTTACAGGGAAAAAAATATTTTGGGTGGCTATTTCTTACAGTAGACTGCAGTGTGTATGCATTTCAGAGTATCTGTCGTTGAGGATAAAGTACTTTTTATGGTCGGGATGTTCCAATCAGTGTTTTATGCTGCCATTTGGATACGGATTATTCATACCAATACCAATCACATGCAATACCTGTTAATCTTTTAATGTATTTATGGTAAGTGCTATTGACATTTTAACAATATCAACACAACATTTAAATTAATTCCTTTTTTTTTGTATTACGTGGAATTGTTTCAGCAAAACGAAGTCAATACCACACAATAACTAAACACATTTAAACACTACAGTATTTTACTCTTTTAAATAATTTAGTTTTTGCCCTCAGTCCTTCTGTGTCCAGGAACATATTCCCTAAATATGTAAACTCTCACAATTTCTTTTAAAGTGAAATAAAAGTATTGATCTGAAACAGTTTGGTATCGATCAGATACTGATACTACTTTTGATATCAACACCACCAAGTTACGGAAGGATCGGCCCTCGTACCAACACCACAACTATACACACAACAGTTGTTATAATGTGTTATCTATAGTTTATTAATTTTGTTAATACCCAAGCATTCACACATATATGATTCTACACCAAAAAACAATATATTATTATTCCGCCGCAAAACTTTGGCGTGTTCCACAGCCCACACCTTTCAACCGATCAGAACCATTCAATTATTACAACGTTCGGCTCCACAGAGGATTGTGAGCTCCCCAATATATATCTTTTTTTTTTTTTTTTTTAATATCGTAGTTACCCAGAATTTCCGTTTTTCCAGGTAATTTTTCCAAATAAAAAGGAATGGGCCATTTTTCAAACATTCATGATTCCCGGTTCCGAAAATTCTCTGATTACCCGGAATTACTAGGAATTTCCCCTCGTTGAAATTGAATGGGCATTATACAAACCTCCCCTTATCCCACATTTCTCATCTGATTCAAAGCATACTAACATCCACACACTCCACTCAATCTGCTATTTTGTTTCTATTATAACCCCGTTATTTACTTTTTACTGCTGGATTGATCTCAACTCTACACTGCTGCTGGAATTTTAAATTTTCCTGAAGCAATCAATAAAGTACTATCGATCGATCTATCGATCTATCGATTGATCTATCGATCTATCTATCAATCTATCTATCTATCTATGTAGTTTGCCTACAGTTAAGGTGCGTTAGCATGCTAACATTTTATGCTGGCTTTTTGTTTCTTAATTTTATATGTTTAAACCTTAAAATAATGGTTTGTGATACTTGGTGCTGTCTGTTGGCATACTTGTGAGAACAATAGCATGCAAATATTTTTTGCTAGTTTTTTTTTATTTGTGTATGTTTAAACTTAAAAATCATGGTTTGTGATAAATGAGCCGTCGAGCAAGTATGCTAACGCACATCACCTCTTGGCATGCTTTTGAACGTCATTATGCTAACATTTTATGATAGCTTTTTCTTTGCTATTGTAAGTTAAACCTAAAACCTGTTTGAACCTGAAAATCCCTGTTTGTGATACTCGCTGTCACGCAAATGTTAACTGTTAGCACACTTGAGAAAACATTTACACCTCAAAAACATTTACACCTCAAAATCATGGTTTGTGATAGTCATTTTCAGGTCAGCTTTTTAGCTCTTCAACATTCAAACACTGTCAACATTCAAACGATTCCAACAGTTATTCTACATCCAATCAGCATTTCAGTTCAGCTTCAGTATTGGGGCATATTATTATCATCATTGTTTATTGTGAGCGAACCGTGGTGCTGAATTTCCCCCAGGGATCAATAAAGTACTTCTATTCAATTTTATTCTATTCTATTCACACGTAATTCCTATTGCAATTGCAATTTTTAGTCTAACTCATTTCCTGTTAATAACTGCTTGATTTTTGCTTTCATGTACACTTTTTAAACTTTCCTTATTTCCTCTGTTGTTTGAAGTCCTTATTTCCTCTGTTGTTTCAAGCTATCTTAACAGCTACTGTATCTAACTGTTAGCACACCAGCTCAAAGCTTGTTCTCAGTGTGTAACATGTTAGCCTCGTCCTCTAGTGATAATGTGTCTTGATAATGATACTTGATAATAGGGCTGAGCAGTACCGGTCTTATGTAGGTATATTTTAGAAAAAGATAGATATTTGAGACTCAAACCCGTATGACTCCCATACTGGTATCATTTGATGTGGATAATAGGGCTGAGCAGTAACTGTCTTATGTAGGTATATTTTAGAAAAAGATAGATATTTGAGACTCATACCCGTATGACTCCCATACTGGTATCATTTGATGTGCCTTTGTTGTGGCTGTTTGTTGTTCTCCTCGTCTGACGGTCATAGTACAGGGCATTCCGTTTGACTCAATCCAGCCCCTTGCATGTTTACGTTGGCTTCTCTGACACACAATGACGCAACACATTAAACCTGTTAAAAGGTACCTCAGGGATCAATCAATACTAGGACCTAAATTATTCAATCTCTATTTGTAAAGTTACAAAAGATTTAAAATAAGTAATTTTTGCGGCTAATACAACAGCGTTTTGCTCAGGAGAGAACACGCAAAATATAATACAAATAATAACAGAAGAAATGAACAAATTAAAAAGATAGTTTGACAACAACAGACTCGTTGAATCTCAGTAAAACTAAAATAATGCTATTTGGTAACAGTAGAAGACAAAGTCAAACACAAATACAAATAGACGGAATATAAATTGAAAGAATAATACAAAATGTTGGATATAGAGAACATATAAATCCTTTATTTATTGAATCAAAGATACTGAAATTCTTCAAACTTAGTGTTTACAAAGTAAGAGAACCATGATAAACATTCAGAATTTATTTAATCCATCCATTATTTCATTCTCAAAATAATCTTACTTATCTCATCATATGAAATATATGTTCTATTTTGGTTTCATTTGACCACATGACATTCTCCCAATCCTCTGCTGTATCATCCATGTATCCATTTTGGTATAAACTCAACTCGTCGTGTTTGGAGGAAGAAAAATACTGAGTTGCATCCCAAGAACACCACACCTACTGTGAAGCATGGGGAAGGAAACATCATGCTTTGGGGCTGTTTTTCTGCTAAGGGGACAGGACGATTGATCCGTGTTAAGGAAAGAATGAATGGGGCCATGTATCGTGAGATTTTGAGCCAAAACCTCCTTCCATCAGTGAGAGCTTTGAATGGTTGACCGAATACTTATTTTCCACCATAATTTACAAATAAATTCTTTAAAATTCCTACAATGTGAATTTATGGATTTTTTTTCCACATTCTGTCTCTCACAGTTGAAGTGTACCTATGATGAAAATTACAGACCTCTGTCATCATTTTAAGTGGGAGAACTTGCACAATCTGTGGCTGACTAAATACTTTTTTGCCCCACTGTATTTAAGATAGTAAGAAATGCAATTCATTTTCCGCAATGGAGGTGGTTATTATTAACTTAGAGGAATGGCTCCACTGTGTATAAAGATGCACAATTAGCAGTTATCTTGTAAGCCAGGAGTGTAATAACAATGTCTGGGTTGGTGATCGGCATTAATCTTCAATGGCGATGACATTCTTTTTCATGCATAGTGGCCGATCGATCGGCACATCCCTACTTTATTGTTGGTATTATCTTGTTTCTTCCTGTCTTTCCAGCTCCACCTCATCAAGCTCTGAGTGACGTTCTCACTGCAGTCCACCACTTTGACCTGGCTGGGTTCAGTCTAGCGTTTTCAAGCTGGACGAAGGAGAAGCGAATGGGCCCACGGGCCTGGCCTTTGTGCTGAGACATAGAACTTCTTGCCTTGTTGAGCACAGCACAGATAGCAGCACAGGTTCTTCAGGTTCTTCAGACGCACAGTGCCACTCACACGATGGGGTGAGTCTTTTACACACACACACACACACACACACGCACAACGTGACAGTACAAAAAAATACTTGAAAAAGTTCTCAGAAAGATGCAGTGCACATCTTGCATTGAATGCAATCAGAGAGTGTACTGATCTTGTAGTGAGATGCGCATTTTAGCTTCAAATCTAGCGTCAAGTCCTAGTTTTAATTTTCCTGAGGGAACTCTCCAGAAGAAATCACTAAAGTACTATCTATTTATCGAATTCTATATATACTCTCGGAACCTTATTGTGTGTCGTCCCATGAAGCTAATCTGCTACATGTGCTAGACAACTCTTGCGTGGTCTTTATGTATTCACACAAAGCTGCCGCTCTGCCAGCGTTACCATATGCCGCCATTGAGCTGCAACACAATAGCGGCCGTGTGCAGCCTACACTGTGTTTATGTGAAGTGCTTTTTTACCTGCTGTAACACAACACGTGCGGACACCTGAGCGCTCCTGTCAACAGAGACCGTCTGTCTTAACGCCTTGCAGGATAGCTTTTTGAAGTTTTTACTGTTTGTGAACGCACTTTAGGGTTTTTTTGATAAATGGTATCATCTTTATTTGTATTTCTTAGATTACATTTTTTTTGTCTAAAAACAAAAGTGAAACGGGTAAAGGTTAATACTAACAACTGATGATAACACAAAGCTATAATTTGTTTTATGTATGTACAGTAATTTTCACCTCCCTGTATCCTTTAATTTAATGGAAAAAGTTTGGACATCCGTGGATGATATGACATGCGAGTGCCTATTACAAAAAATATGACATCTGTAAGGCTGGAACTTCAGTAAAAGCCACAATGTAGTACATTAGTACTAGTGGTGTACCTATCTGATATTGCTATCGTCTGATATCATCAAAAACACAAGTATGTTTTCAAATGTGCTTACATGTCAAATGTGTAATAAAATCTCCAATACAAGGCCGTCAATAACAAATAGTTTAGAGTCGATAACAGAAATAGTTTAGAGTTGATAACACCTACAATGTTTCTCTGTTTGACTAATTTCACCTGATCAAACCTTTTGTAACATTCCACCAGTGTTTTCAAAGCAAAGTCTGTGTCGTCGCCGAAGGCCTAAAATGCATCAATAATGGACGTTTTTTTGGTTATTACAAATTTAAACAGTATTACTAACTGTCTGGAATTATACAGCGGTTTATCATTATACCATTACAATATATATATTTTTGTATATATTATATATGTGTATGTATGTGTATTTATATATCTGTTGTTCTTAACCTTTTTGGAGGTACCGAACCCCACCAGTTTCATATGAGCATTCATCAAACCCTTCTTTAGTGAAAAATATTTTTCTTTTTTTCAAATTTAAGACAAAGTTGTATGTTTTTTTTACTGGAACATACAATTAACCGTGCGTGAACATCAGCTTGTTCAAAGAACAAAACCAACACAGTGCATGAACTTACAACTAATTATACACCTGCAAATCAGATGGAACATTAGAGGGAACATTGTTAGGGGGTATCCATAATACGCCGTTAGAGATAAGTTTTTATTTACACAATGAGTCGGTTGTGTCTTCTTGACCTCCGCAGCGGAGGCTCCGCCGAACCCCTGAGGCTGACTCACCGAACGAACCCAGGTTTAGAACCACTGGTATATATATATGTTTATGTGTATAAATATGTAAATGTATATATTATGCTATGTACACTAAAAAAAATGGCAATGATGCATACATCAGGAGCCAAAGTAGGTGTCTTTAAGACATATTTTTGATTGATAAATGTAATATATTTAGTAATATTTTAATATATAATATACAATATTAACATATAATATAATAATAATAAACAATATAATAATTATAGATGTATAAATAATCAGTTCCTAATTGCATTGTAGCCCCTGAGTCCTAACTGAATCCCCCTCGACTAAAAACTCTCACATGTTGCTTTAGGATTAAGAGCAATTTTCCCCCTTTTTTTTAAGCACATTTAAAGAAATAGATTATGGTAATGGTGTAAAATTTAAATCTTTCAATGATACCAGTTTTCTTATTATGCTGTAAGACACCAGCTACTTGTTGTTATTGTTATGGTGGTCGCCACCAAGTAGAGCATGTGTGAGTCACATGTTAGTCTATGTGTGTACAAGGGTGACTTCTTCCCTCCTTTTTCTTTTTTCTTCTTGCCTCGCTCTGGACTTTGATTGGTGCAAGTGGTCCCCTGTAACACACCCTCCTCTTGTTTATGTTGAGACAGAAGGTTTTCCTACAATGGTTTATGTGTGACTTGTAGGGTGAAAATAACCATCAGCATATCGTAGTTAAATAAAGTATGTATGTAGAAACCAATCTTGGTAAAAACTTATGATACACGTCTCAGGGCATTCAATCGGTCGCAAATGTGAATTAGTGAATTATATTTATATAGCGCTTTTTCTCAAGTGACTCAAAGCGCTTTACATAGTGAAACCCAATATCTAAGTTACATTTAAACCAGTGTGGGTGGCACTGGGAGCAGGTGGGTAAAGTGTCTTGCCCAAGGACACAACGGCAGTAACTAGGATGGCACAAGCGGGAATCGAACCTGCAACCCTCAAGTTGCTGGCACGACCACTCTACCAACCGAGCTATACCGCCCCAAATGGAATGTTTGGTTTGTCTTAGGACAGGGGTCAGCAACCCGCGGCTCCGCAGCCACATGCGGCTCTTTAGTGCCGCCCTAGTGGCTCTCTGGAGCTTTTTCAAAAATATTTGAAAAATGGAAATGATGAGAGGAAAAAAACATATTTTTTGTTTTAATTTGGTTCTGTAGGAGGACAAACATGACACAAACCACCCTAATTTCTATAAAGCACACTGTTTATATTAAACATGCTTCACTGATTCGAGTATTTGGCGAGTGCCGTTTTGTCCCACTAATTTTGCCGGTTGTTGAACTCACCCTAGTTTGTTTACATGTACAACTTTTTACGACTTTCTCAGGCGTGATTTATTCCACTTCTTTTGTTCACCAAACTTATAACGTTGTGCATGAATGCACATAGGTGAGTTTTGTTCATGTTATTGACTTATGTGGAGTGTGCTAATCAGACATATTTGGTCACTGCATGACTGTAAGCCAATCGATGCTAACATGCTATTTAGGCTAGCTGTATGTACATATTGCATCATTATACCTTATTTGTAGCAGCTATCTTTGAGCTCATTTAGTTTTCTTTAAGTCCTCATAATTATATTTATATCTCATGACACATTATCTGTATGTAATATGGCTTTTAATTTTTTGCGGCTCCAGACAGATTTGTTTTTGTATTTTTGGTCCAATATGGCTCTTTCAACATTTTTGGTTGCCGACCCCTGTCTTAGAAGACCTTTCACCTCATGGACTTAGATTGGTCGGATCTAGCCTAGCAGCTGGTGCCAATACCTCAAGAGGCGTCATCAAATCATGCTCATAGACTTAGATTGCTGGTGCCAAAACCCCAAATAAAAAAAAAACAGAAGGGTGTGCCTGCGCAAGGATGGTTTTGCCGTATTGTGTAAAAACAACTGTTTTGTTGCAACGCGCAATCCTACTGTCAAAGCCAACAACTGTCGTTAAAGTGTCATTTCACCTTGTTAGCTTTGTGGTATTGTGTGGTAGAAATATCGCTGTGGATCGACGACTAACAGTCCAAAATAGTTGGAATACCCCAAGTTAGCATTCCATTCAGTTGTAAAAAAAAATGGGCCAAATGGCATCCTGGTCACCTTCTGTGACCACAATGTTTCTAACTCTTGTTTTTGTTGGACGCTTAATTTCAGAGTGTTTTAGGAATGGTTAAAAGGACAGTGTTGTTTGTGGGAGATAGATGGTGTCGCAGACCACCTCCTCTGTTTGGGGATGGTTTTTCAACCTTCACACCCTTGATGTTGAAAATAATTAATCGAGCTCATGGCACCATGCGAACTTGGGCTGACTTCCTCTGCTAATAGCCTTTCATTCAGAACATCTAACATTTGTGCAGATGCTGGCATATCAAAAATGTTGCCCTTAAGATGCGGTTGTAACTGCGGATAATGCTACTTTTCTTGTTGCATAACCGTAGAATTGACCCTCAGAGCGTGAGATCTTTGCAGCGTGTCAAATGTGACATCAAGCCTGTTCAAGTTCCAGTTCCACACATGCAAAAATGACCTCCAGGCGTTGCAAAGGAATTCCAAGAGAAAACAAGAAGAAGCAGTGTTATTGCGCAAGTTTGTCAGGGATTTCAGAAGGCCACTGCTTTACACATGGAGGGCTGGGACATCGACAGCCTCCCGAGAGGAATGCGATCACATACTAGACTACAAACACTAGCGATATTTGATTCCATAATATAAAATTTACGCCTCATGTGCATGTGACATGCACTATAAATTGCAAGACAAGTTATTTTTATGGAGCAACATTCGTACACAGGCAATTCAAGTGCTTTACATAAAATTACGAGAATGCAAAAATAAAAATACAATAATCCTGATTCAAATTAAAATCGTAAAATATAATCATAAAAACAATCATAATTCTTATTTAAATCATTGTGTAGTTCAAATACCATCAGTAGTCATATGCTCAAATAAATAAGTGTTTTCAGCCTGGATTTGAACATTGCAAACGTTGAGGCCTATCTCACAGTTTCAGGAAAACTTGCAGATTTGAAGAGCATAAAACAAAAACGCAGCCTTACCAAATTTGGTCCTGACTCTGGGCACCTCCCTGAGGTTCTCAAGGTTAGAGACAGTTCATATGGTTCTAACATGTCAGATATGTACTTTGGCACAAGACCGTGAAAAGACTTGTACACAAGCAGAGCTGTTTTAAAGTCCTTTGAGCAACAGGAAGCCAGTGCAGTGACCGTTCTGCACTAATATCGTCATATTTCCTGGTTCCTGTCGGGACTCGAGCAGCAGCATTCTGCATGTACTGCAGATACTGACAGCTTGTTTAGACAGCCCAGTGATAAGGCCATTATAGTGGTCTAACCTGCTGGAAACAAATGCATTGATTAGTCTTTGTAAATCGGATTTAGATGCTATACATTAGATTTTAGCAATGTTTTAGGTGGTAAAAAGCTGCTGATGTTATTGACTTAATGTGACTGTTAATGTTCAAGTCTGAGTCACTTATTACTCATAGATTTCTAACCTGATTATTAGGTTTCAAGGTGAGGTTTTCAAGGTGACTAATAATAGTTGCTCTTTGTTTCTGTGGGCCACCAACAAAGATTTCAGTTTTGTCTGAGTTTAGCTAAAGAAAATTGTTTTGCATCTGCACACATGTGTGTGAATTAAGCACATTTCACTTTTCCCAGGAGCCATTGCATTTACTCAGATGTCCCGTTTGAAGTTGTCAAGTCATCAGATTTCAGTCAGGTCAGCTGAGAGCCATCATACAGCACATTGTCGGCATGCTCAGAAAGATCATCCAATCCAAGATGTTCTCAATGTTTGTCCTTTGATCTCAACCACTTATTCACATCTGGACCTCCATTACACGCATTCTTTAACACGCGAGATTAGTTGCCAGGCTCTCATTGTCACTCAAATCACACTAACTGTGTCCATGAATGCACCTTGGAAGAATGCAGATGAATGCCACAAGTGGGACTTGGGGTCTTTTGTTCACCAGCTCGAGTTTGGGTTTTTCAGACGTGCGACGAGAAGACGAAAATGCAGGAGGACGACAAAGGAGGAGAGGCGGGCGAGGACGACCAAGGCGAGAAGAGCAGCAGCGACGAAGGCTTCATGGGCATGACGCCGCTACTGCAAGCTCACCACGCCATGGAAAAGATGGAGGAGTTTGTACACAAGGTCAACACTTGCACTTTATATCACTTACAGTGCAGAAGTACAGTACTGGAGTATTGTTGGAAGTAATAATTTCATAACTACATGAACACACCTTATGCAGTAAGTACACTAATAGAACAATTACATACAAGGATGAATTCAAACCATAATTAAAAAGTGCATATTGGGTGGAAGAAGTGTGACTAATGAGACCACGACACTGTTGATCCTCTCACATGTCCAAGTATACCATCTTCATCCTTCACGATGATCACCGCATTTCACTTTACAAATAACAATAAATATGTTAATGATGATAAAATAAATACATACAATGTTCACTATACTTTGGTGCACTGCCCTAAGTGTCTTCCTCATGCTTTGGGACATAATAAAGGGCGAAAAGTTTACCTAAAAAAAAAGGAAAGTAACATCATTCTTCCACAGTGTAGTGGCGGCCGACTTCGAACCACACCCCCAATGTATCAGCATTTTTTTCCCCCCCAGTACTTTTTCTTTTTGTACTGTATTCATCATTTATGAGCGTACTAAGTAACCACCGAGAAAAAGTAACCATCCTTTCTCCTTGCCAGGTGTGGGAAGGTCGTTGGCGTGTCATTCCTCACGACGTGCTCCCTGATTGGTTGAAGGACAACGACTTCCTGCTCCATGGCCACAGACCCCCCATGCCTTCTTTCCGCGCCTGCTTCAGGAGCATCTTCAGGATCCACACAGAGACGGGCAACATCTGGACACACCTGCTAGGTGACACACTTATTTAATTCGATTGAATGTAGGGATGTCCCGATCCAGGTTTTTGCACTTCCGATCCGATACCGATATTGTTTTTGCACTTCCGATCCGATACCGATACTGGCCTATCTGAGCATGTATTAAAGTTTAAAGTTATTTAGCCTACTTAGTTGTCAGATTCATGCTGAAAAGGATTTTAGTACTCTTGATAACAACTAGCCTTAGCCACTAGAATTAGGTGAGTTTGAATAATACACAATAGTTGGTATTCAAGGATAAACACAAAATATCAAAAATTATACATGACAAACAGAAATTGCATCATTAAACAGTAAAAAAGTGAACAGTATAAAGTGCAAATAATGCTGTAAACATTAAAAAAAGCAAAGCACACAAAAAAACCTGACTGGGATAAAATGTCTATAACTCAGCATCAATACTTGCTCTTGAACAAGTGTAAACTTAAAAAAGAATATATATATATATATGTATCTACACACTCCCTTCAATTGTTTGCCCCAGTCAGGGGGGGCAAACAATTGAAGTCCAAGCATAATGGGGAGATTCTTTCTAACAAAGACGAGCACTTCAAGATGCTCAGGTGTCAGCCTGCTCCTGTGTTCATCTATGATGAGTGCTAAAAAGTCTCTTACTCGCAAGAGTCATTAAAATGTCTTACAACTTTACCACCACGCTTGACTTTATTGTGGCATGTTTTGCACTCCACCTCTTCATCTTTTTTGTTTTGTAGGATAAAATAATCCCACACAGCTGACATTTTTACCGTAACTTTTAATTCACACGGCCGTCTGAACGGTTAGAACGCAGACCTGTGGATGTTTTGAAGGTGTTCTGGAAAATGCGGAACAGAGTTTAGGCAGTAGCAGAAGAGTGGAATGTATTATTTAAATCAGTGTGTTGGAAAACACGGACCGGAGTTTTTTTTAAAAATTGGATCTAGATCGGCATTTTCCCCATGCCTTACCAATGCGCATTTTTTGGCAAATATCGGCGGCCGATCCGATCCAAATATCGGATCGGGACAACCCTAATTGAATGATGTCACCTTCATTCATTCTTCTAAAAGAAAAACACTCCTTTGGATCCCCTCCCGACAATAAACTGTTGATGCCACCCGCTGGTCACCTTTTTAATAATGTTTTTCCCCCAACTCTCCAGGCTGCCTGTTCTTCCTCTGCCTGGGCATGATGTACATGTTCCGACCCAACATGTCCTTTGTTGCGCCTGTCCAGGAGAAGGTGGCCATCGGAATGTTCTTCCTGGGCGCCATCCTCTGCCTCTCCTTCTCCTGGCTCTTTCACACAGTCTACTGCCACTCAGAGGGCGTGTCCAGAGTCTTCTCCAAGTAGGCAACACACGCACATCATATATTGTTACACTTTCCCCATAAAGAAATCATGTAAATTCACTGTGTTTTCCGCACTACGGTTAAAGTTAAAAGTTAAAGTACCAATGATTGTCACACACATACTAGATGTGGCGAAATTATTCTCTGCATTTGACCCATCACCTTTGATCACCCCCTGGGAGGTGAGGGGAGCAGTGGGCAGCAGCAGTGCTGCGCCCGGGAATCATTTTATGGTGATTTAACCCCCAATTCCAACCTTTTAATGCTGAGTGCCAAACAGGGAGGTAATGGGTCCCATTTTCATAGTCTTTGGTAAGACTCGGCCAGGATTTGAACTCTCAACCTACCGATCTCAGAGCGCAACGGGATATAAGCCGCACCCTTTACATTTCAGGAGAACATTTTTTTTTAAATATATTTGTCGCACCGGACTATAAGCCACAGATATATACGTTGTGAATTGTAAATGTTTATTTACATACCTTAATTGTTTCCCAACGGTGTCTGTAACACGGCAGTAAAATGGCTGATCAAACAAAACAGAAGTCATCGTCATGGACCGACAATCTGCGGAAGCTACAGTAGCTCTCCAATCAGCTAAAGAGACTCAATAACTCCACAGTGATGTTTTGGTGAATATGCAGCACTGAAACAATTTTTAAAAAATGCCATTGTAAGTTAACAATACTAACAAACACACTCATAGACATGTTAACCTTTTAGCGAATGCTTATGACGCTAGCTCTAGCTTCATTACATTGCAATAGCACGGAGAAAAGTGCATGAAAACTCTCCTACAGACATCACACATTTAGTAAAAAAAATGTAAATTCCATTCTGTTTTGTAAGGCGGTGTGTCACGATGTTTTTAGCATTCAATCAGTCGTTGTAAGGTTTTGCATTAGTTTTCCTACAAATCAAATATACCGGGCCCTAGACATACTGTTTTTTCTAAATTTGCCCCCCCCCCAAGTTAAAGTAATTGCCCGTCCATTTCCTACCGCTTGTCCCTTTTGGGGTCGCGGGGGGACGCTGGAGCTTATCTCAGCCTACTCAGTGGCCTAGTGCAGTGGTTCTCAACCTTTTTTCAGTGATGTACCCCCTGTGAAAATGTTTTTAATTCAAGTACCCCCTAATCAGAGCAACGCATTTTTGGTTGAAAGAAAGAGATACAGAAGTAAAATGTCATCAGTTTCTGATTTATTAAATTGTATAACAGTGCAAAATATTGCTCATTTGTAGTGGTCTTTCTTGAACTACTTGGAAAAAAAGATATAAAAATAACAAATTTGTCGAAAAATAAACAAGTGATTCAATTATAAATAAAGATTTCTACACATAGAAGTAATCATCAACTTAAAGTGCCCTCTTTGGGGATTGTAATAGAGATCCATCTGGATTCATCAATTTAATTCTAAACATTTCTTCACAAAAAAAGATATCTTTACTATCAATATTTATGGAACATTTTCACAAAGAAATCTAGCTGTTGAAACTGAATATTGCATTGGTGCATTTCTTTTCAGTTTATGAACTTACATTCATATTTTGTGGAAGTATTATTCAATAGATATATTTATAAAGGATTTTTGAATTGTTGCTATTTTTAGATTTTTTTTTAAAAATCCCACTTAAATAAATAAATAAATAAATGGGTTGTACTTGTATAGCGCTTTTCTACCTTCAAGGTACTCAAAGCGCTTTGACACTACTTCCACATTTACCCATTCACACACACATTCACACACTGATGGAGGGAGCTGCCATGCAAGGCGCCAACCAGCACCCATCAGGAGCAAGGGTTAAGTGTCTTGCTCAGGACACAACGGACGTGACGAGGTTGGTTCTAGGTGGGATTTGAACCAGTGACCCTCGGGTTGCCCACGGCCACGCTCCCACTGCGCCACGCCGTCCCTTACCCCTTGGCATACGGTATGTCAGGTACCCGCAGGGGTACGCGTACCCCATTTGAGAACCACTGACCTAGAGGTTTGATTGTCCGCCCTGAGATTGATAGGTTGTGAGTTCAAACCCTGGCTGAGTCATACCAAAGACTATACAAATGGGACCCAATGCCTCCCTGCTTGGCACTCAGCATCAAGAGTTGGAATTGGGGTTTAAATCACCAAAAATGATTCCCGGGCATGGCCATTGCTGCTGCTCACTGCTCTCCTCACCTCCCAGGGGGTGATGAAGGGTGATGGGTCAAATGCAGAGGGGTAATTTCGCCACACTTAGTGTGTGTGTGTGTGTGACAATCATTGGCATTTTAACTTTAACATTGGACGATTTAGTAAGTATAAATAGTTTTAGTCAAATTGTGAAACTTACAAACGTTGCTTTGAGATGATGAGTGAAGAATCCTTTCAGGCAGAAACGCTAGTTTTACTTGTGACCATCGATATTTTGTGGTGTGCAGGTTGGACTACAGCGGCATCGCCTTCCTGATCATGGGATCCTTTGTGCCGTGGCTCTACTACTCCTTCTACTGCTCCCCTCAGCCTTGCTTCATCTACCTGATGGTGGTGTGCGTGCTGGGACTGGCCGCCATCACCGTGTCTCAGTGCGACTTCTTCGCCACGCCGCAGTACCGAGGAGTCCGAGCAGGTGTGGTCTCCCTCGTGCTGCGCCCTCTGCGCTCCGTCAGCGTGTTGTTCATCCGCCGCTTCTTCCCCTCAGGTGTGTTCGTGGGTCTGGGTCTGAGCGGCGTGGTGCCCACCCTTCACTTTGTGATCAGCGAGGGTCTCATTAAGGCCACCGCCATCGGACAGATCGGCTGGCTCTTCCTCATGGCCACGCTCTACATCACAGGAGCCTGCTTGTACGCCGCTCGCATCCCAGAGAGGTTCTTCCCCGGCAAGTGTGACATCTGGGTAGGTCTCTATTTTTTTTTTTATTCGATACTTGGTCATGTTACACTTTTAGTATCTTCAAGCACATTGGGTCAAATCAGGTGTCCTAATCCACTGCAACCAGCAGAGGGCACTGTTGATTCCAGCTTGTGCTCTTCATTCCTTAGCATTTAACAAATATTGTTCTACAAATGTGCATAAATGTAGAAAATACACAAATATAAATCCAATGTTGAAAAAAAATTTCACAGTCATTAAAAACAAATACTGTACATTTACATTTGTAAAAATAGTAACTCCCATTTAAAAGTAATACTTTACTGGGTTTCTCAAACTGTGGTATGTGTACCACTAGTTGTACACAGGTTCCATATTGTGGTAAGCAAAAGAAAAATCACTAGATGAAAGTACAGTGTTTTATTTTCCTATATTCAAACAGGGTTGTTGTTCAAACTGTGTGTAATGTTACAGTGGCCAAAAATATTAAATATACTTTTACCTTGTTCATACCTACTGTGCTACGGAATTTAAAGGCCTACTGAAATGAGATTTTCTTATTTAAATGGGGATAGCAGGTCCATTCTATCTGTCATACTTGATCATTTTGCGATATAACCATATTTTTGCTGAAAGGATTTAGTAGAGAACATCCACGATAAAGTTCGCAACTTTCGGTGCTAAGAGAAAAGCCCTGCCTCTACCGGAAGTCACAGACGATGACGTCACACGTGTGATGGCTCCTCACATATTCACATTGTTTTAATGGGAGCCTCCAACAAAAAGTGCTATTCGGATGGAGAAAACGACAACTTCCCCATTAATTTGAGCGAGGATGAAAGATTCTTGTTTGAGGATATCAATAGCGACGGACTAGAAAAAAAAACGGGGGGGGAAAAACGAGTTAAAATAAATTAAAAAAACGTGATAGCATTGGGACGTATTCCGATGTTTTTAAACACTTTTACTAGGATATTTCTGGGAAATCCCTTATCTTTCTATTGTGTTGCTAGTGTTTCAGTGAGTTAAATAGTACCTGATAGTCGGAGGTGTGTCTCCACGGGTGTGTTGACGCGCAGTGTCTCAGGGGAGTCGACGGCAACTCCATGGACGGCACAAGCTCAGCTTTTCTCCGATAAGCGACTTTTTAACCACAATTTTCTCACCGAAACCTGCTGGTTGACATTCCGTCTTGATTCATGTTCGCTTGACAGCTCTGATCCATAGTAATGTTTCACCTCCAGGAATTTTAAACAAGGAATCACCGTGTGTTTGTGTGGCTAAAGGCTAAAGCTTCCCAACTCCATCTTTTTATTGTGACTTCTCCAATATTAATTGAACAAATTGCAAAAGATTCAGCAACACAGATCTCCAAAATACTGTGTAATTATGCCGTTAAAGCAGACGACTTTTAGCTGTGTGTGTGTGCAGCGCTCATACTTCCTAAAAACCCGTGACGTCACGCGTACACGTCATCATTACACGACGTTTCCAGGACGAAACTCCCGGGAAATTTAAAATTGCAATTTAGTAAACTAACCCGGCCGTATTGGCATGTGTTGCAATGTTAATATTTCATCATTGATATATAAACTATCAGACTGCGTGGTTGGTAGTAGTGGGTTTCAGTAGGCCTTTAAATGGTGGTCATTATGGTGGTACTTGGAGAAAACCAAGTATTTTCTGAGGTGGTACTTGCTCAAAAATGTTTGAGAGCCACCGCTGTACTGTATATTACATTTTGGAAAAGAAAAATTCGTTTTGGGGGAGAAATTATCCCGTTTAAAATTAATACTGTTTTTAATGACAAATTCATTTAAATATAATGTACATATTTAAAAAAACATCAAGAGCTAAAGTTAAAAAAAACACTGAAAACATATTAGAAATGAATAAAAAATAGGTTTTGTTTTGCGATTTCGAACCAACACATAGTAATACAAAAAGAAGAATGTACAAAAGCTTTTGAATAAAATGTTGGGCTGGCAAACACTTTACAAATGTAATCCCAATCAATTGCATTGCCCGTAGTCAACTCGTATTTAATTGCAATTAATTTCAGATACATATAAGAATGTTCTCACGTTTAATAAGTGTGCCTCAGACCAGTGGTCCCCACCCGTACATTTGCTACCGGGCTGCAGAGAAAACATTAAATAATTTAGAAACGACTTCATTTTCTCCAACTTAACTTTTGGTTGTCCCACTAGACACACCCATAAGCTTATTTATAGATGTACAATAAAACTCTTCATAGGAAGTTGCCATTTGTTATCTTTGTGACATGATACAATGCACATTAACAAACATAAAAATATGATTGATTGTAGCCGAAGGCTGATTTCCATCTGCATCTCATTGCAAAGAAGCAAGCCCAGTGCTCCCACTAATTCAGGGTTAGAGTGAGCTGTACTTTTCATGCACTTATTTTTGCTGTTTTTATCTGACACAAGTGGAAAGCTGGTCCCTGAAAATAATGCCTACATTAAATCGGTCTGTGGTGCAAAAAAGGTTGGGGACCCCTGTCTTAGACAGATCCTTTCAAGTGTTTAATATTATCCATGTGGGACTAATGCAAACATTTGTCTATAAAATATTTTGTTTTTTTAAACATCTCAATACAAAATAGACACACACACACACACACACACACACACACACACACACACACACACACACACACACACACACACACACAGAGCACCTGCACACGGGTATGGTGTTTCAAAAAAAAAAAAATGGTGCTGTTTAAGGAAATACCGTTGACTGCAAATTATGGTGTTTACTTTGAGCGCCCTAATAAAAATATATAAAAATATTACTTGAATTTGTCATATAATCAAATGTACACTCTTTTATACCGTGTCCATAAAATGTATTCATAAGTTTATAATTTTACTTTAAAAGTAAATGATTGTAAAATGACAATTAAGAAATTGAAGTTTTTTTTGCGTCTGCCTCACAATACGAAGGTCCTGCAGTCCTGGGTTCAAATCCAGGCTCGGGATCTTTCTGTGTGGAGTTTGCATGTTCTCCCCGTGAATGCGTGGGTTCCCTCCCGGTACTCCGGCTTCCTCCCACTTCCAAAGACATGCACCTGGGGATAGGTTGATTGGCAACACTAAAATTGGCCCTAGTGTGTGAATGTGTATGAATGTTGTCTGTCTATCTGTGTTGGCCCTACGAGGAGGTGGCGACTTGTCCAGGGTGTACCCCGCCTTCCGCCCGATTGTAGCTGAGATAGGCCCCAGCGCCCCCCGCGACCCCGAAAGGGAATAAGCGGTAGAAAATGGATGGATGGATGGAAGTTTTTTTGTTTTGTTTTTACCTCATTTAATAATTGACAAATATGTATGTGGATATAAAGCACATCAATATTATACTCTATTTGGAGCAATAATGACAATAATCTCATGGATGTATGTGTGTCACATGCAACGTGTATACAACGTGAGTACAATAAACGAATAAGATTTCAATATCTCATCAGTAGCTTTTGTAATATTTTTTCCAACGGTTAAAACAACCTACTGGAAACTAGTAATTTCTTTATCCAATATGAATAATATTGATGCTTAAATATTGTTTTGATGACGGACATCTTTTTTTCTTTTCTCCGTGTTCCATAGTTTCACTCTCATCAGCTGTTCCACATCTTGGTGCTGGCCGGTGCTTTTGTTCACTTCCACGGTGTCTGCAACCTGCAGGAGTTTCGCTACACAGCTGGAGCAGGCTGCACCGAGGACGGCATGCTCTAACTCGCACACAGTTCACTTGTACCTTACTTACTACAGGGAGCAGCGCTTCTTTCTAACAACGCACACCCACTAAAGTGGCTTGTTGTGTCCAAGTTGGCCTGACAGGGGGTGCTTATTCCAAACTGACAGGAAAAGGTTCCCGTTTTTGAACCTTGTCTGCTTTTTGCAGACGTTGCTCCTACTTCAAAACACTTCTCAACTAGCTCACAACTTGACCTACAATAACCACACATTTTGGACATGTTTAAGATTTCTATTGCATTTTTCTATTAAAACTGGACATTTTTGTTAGTTTGGATGCAGTTTTCTAATTCACGTCTGAGAGCATTCATATTTGGGGGGAAAAAACAGAGAATATACTTGAATATCTTTTACCATTGTGAATATTATGGGGTGGAGGGGTTTCATAGTCACTTTGAAATAAAATTAAAAAAAATCTACTTTTCCATGTAAATAAGATTTCTAAATTTTGGTTCTAGATTTGTATAAAATATATATTACAAAAAAGAATAAACAATATTTTGGTGACGATAAGGGTTGCTGCAGTTATTTCATTTATGCAAGAAGAGTATTTAACGAGTCACTTTTTTCTCAGCTTTGTGCTTGGAACCAAAACTTTATTTTATTGCTCGGAATATTTTCTTAATTTGCCCATTTATGTGTCTTTTTTTCTTTTATTGCGTCTGACTAAACCAAACCTGAAGACATAAATCCATCAAAAGATACCAACAAACTGCTGAACTTTTACAAATGTTTTGTTCTGATGAAAAATACTGATTTATTTTCTCATGGAATTTATTTGATTGATTTTGTGTTAATTTATTATGACTGGGATGTGGTTTTTTGTTGATGGGAGTGACAGAGACCTTTACATCTGCTGTATCGTTCTAATAAAAGCTTTTTTAAAAAAGTCTTATTTTCCGTTGTCACATTTCTGTGTAGATTTCACACCAGTAAATACCTGACAGGGATCCAGTAGTAGGACACACCTGCAGCCAACAATGAGGTGATGACGTGGGGATACATGCCACTCAACATTTTTTTATACTCTTAAGTAGCTTATTGCCTTTACTCATGTTATTTTACACTTATACCATTATTTTACAGTTTATATGGCACGAGTTCATCCTGGCTTTTCACCCGTAGGCCACTAGATGACAAAACCTCAAAAAAAAGTTTTAAAGGACTAGTCATGCACAAGTTGGCCACGAAAGGACGCTACTACAAGATGGCATTAAACTTCCAAAAACAATACTGACAAAAGTACATACAAGTTTTAGTTACACAAATTGGCCACAAGAGGGCACTACTACAACTTGACAAACTTTTAAAGCTTTGACAAAGTACTATTTATGCATACATTGGCCACGATAAGGCGCTACTTCAGTGATTTGCTTTTAGAAATATATATATACATATATACACATCTATATACATATACACATATATATACACATATACAAATATATACACACATATACACATACATATGTATATACACATATACATACACATGTATGCATATACATATATATACACATATACATATACATACACATATATATATATACATATATATAAATAAAAATATATATACATGTGTATATACATACACATATATATACATACATATATATGTACACAAATACATTTATATATACATATATACACATATATATATATTTATATATATACACACATATATATATATATACACACACACATACATATATATATACAGATATATATACATATACACATATATATACATATACACATATATATATATACATACACACGTATATATATATATATATATATTCACATATATATATATATACACACACACACATATATACAATCCGGTTTCAGGGCAAATCACTCCACGGAGACAGCCCTCGCAAAAATTACTAATGATCTATTGCTAACGATGGATTCTGATGCGTCATCTATGTTGCTGCTCCTCGATCTTAGCGCTGCTTTCGATACCGTCGATCATAAAATTTTATTAGAACGTATCAAAACACGAATTGGTATGTCAGACTTAGCCCTGTCTTGGTTTAACTCTTATCTTACTGATAGGATGCAGTGTGTCTCCCATAACAATGTGACCTCGGACTACGTTAAGGTAACGTGTGGAGTTCCCCAGGGTTCGGTCCTTGGCCCTGCACTCTTCAGCATCTACATGCTGCCGCTAGGTGACATCATACGCAAATACGGTATTAGCTTTCACTGTTATGCTGATGACACCCAACTCTACATGCCTCTAAAGCTGACCAACACGCCGGATTGTAGTCAGCTGGAGGCGTGTCTTAATGAAATTAAACAGTGGATGTCCGCTAACTTTTTGCAACTCAACGCCAAAAAAACGGAAATGCTGATTATCGGTCCTGCTAGACACCGACCTCTATTTAATAATACAACTCTAACATTTGACAACCAAACAATTAAACAAGGCGACACGGTAAAGAATCTGGGTATTATCTTCGACCCAACTCTCTCCTTTGAGGCACACATTAAAAGCGTTACTAAAACGGCCTCCTTTCATCTCCGTAATATCGCTAAAATTCGCTCCATTCTGTCCACTAAAGACGCTGAGATCATTATCCATGCGTTTGTTACGTCTCGCCTCGACTACTGTAACGTATTATTTTCGGGTCTCCCCATGTCTAGCATTAAAAGATTACAGTTGGTACAAAATGCGGCTGCTAGACTTTTGACAAGAACAAGAAAGTTTGATCACATTACGCCTGTACTGGCTCACCTGCACTGGCTTCCTGTGCACTTAAGATCTGACTTTAAGGTTTTACTACTTACGTATAAAATACTACACAGTCTAGCTCCATCCTATCTTGCCGATTGTATTGTATCATATGTCCCGGCAAGAAATCTGCGTTCAAAGGACTCCGGCTTATTAGTGATTGCCAAAGCCCAAAAAAAGTCTGCAGGGCTATAGAGCGTTTTCCGTTCGGGCTCCAGTACTCTGGAATGCCCTCCCGGTAACAGTTCGCGATGCCACCTCAGTAGAAGCATTTAAGTCTCACCTTAAAACTCATTTGTATACTCTAGCCTTTAAATAGACTCCCTTTTTAGACCAGTTGATCTGCCGTTTCTTTTCTTTTTCTTCTATGTCCCACTCTCCCTTGTGGAGGGGGTCCGGTCCGATCCGGTGGCCATGTACTGCTTGCCTGTGTATCGGCTGGGGACATCTCTGCGCTGCTGATCCGCCTCCGCTTGGGATGGTTTCCTGCTGGCTCCGCTGTGAACGGGACTCTCGCTGCTGTGTTGGATCCGCTTTGGACTGGACTCTCGCGACTGTGTTGGATCCATTATGGATTGAACTTTCACAGTATCATGTTAGACCCGCTCGACATCCATTGCTTTCCTCCTCTCTAAGGTTCTCATAGTCATCATTGTCACCGATGTCCCACTGGGTGTGAGTTTTCCTTGCCCTTATGTGGGCCTACCGAGGATGTCGTTGTGGTTTGTGCAGCCCTTTGAGACACTAGTGATTTAGGGCTATATAAGTAAACATTGATTGATTGATTGATATATACGCATATATATATAAACACATATATACACATATACATGTATATATATATACACATACATATATACACACACATATATACATATATACACACATATATATGCACACACACACACATATATATATATATATATATATATATATCCAAATCCTGTTTCCATATGAGTTGAGAAAGTGTGTTAGATGTAAATATAAACGGAATACAATGATTTGCAAATCATTTTCAACCCATATTCAGTTGAATATGCTACAAAGACAACATATTTGATGTTCAAACTGATAAACATTTTTTGTTTTGCAAATAATCATTAACTTTAGAATTTGATGCCAGCCACACGTGACAAAAAAGTTGGGAAAGGTCACAATAAATACTGATAAAGTTGAGGAATGCTCATCAAACACTTATTTGGAACATCCCACAAGTGTGTAGGCTAATTGGAAACAGGTGGGTGCCATGATTGGGTATAAAAAAGATTCCCCAAAAAATGCTCAGTCTTTCACAAGAAAGTATGGGGTGAGGTACACCCCTTTGTCCACAACTGTGTGAGCAAATAGTCAAACCGTTTAAGAACATTTCTCAAAGTGAAATTGCAAGAAATTTAGGGATTTCAACATCTACAGTCCTTAACATAATCAAAAGGTTTAGAGAATCTGGAGAAATCACTCCACGTAAGCGGCATGGCCGGAAACCAACATTGAATGACCGTTACCTTCGCTTCGATCCCTCAGATGGTACAGTATCAAAAACCGACATCATTCTCTAAAGGATATCACCACATGGGCTCAGGAACACTTCAGAAAACCACTGTCACTAAATACAGTTCGTCTCTACAGCTGTAAGTGCAAGTTAAAGCTCTACTATGCAAAGCGAAAGCCATTTATCAACAACATCCAGAAATGCCGGCGGCTTCTGTGGGCCCGAGATCATCTAAGATACATTGATGCAAAGTGGAAAAGTGTTCTATGGTCTGACGAGTCCACATTTCAAATAGTTTTTGGAAATTTTCGACTTTGTGTCATCCGGACCAAAGGGGAAGCGAACCATCCAGACTGTTATCGACGCAAAGATCAAAAGCCAGCACCTGTGATGGTATGGGGGTGCAATAGTGCCCAAGGCTTGGGTAACTTACACATCTGTGAAGGCACCATTAATGCTGAAATGTACATACAGGTTTTGGAACAACATATGCTGCCATCTAAGCGCCGTCTTTTTAATGGACGCCCCTGCTTATTTCAGCAAGACAATGCCAAGCCACATTCAGCACGTGTTACAACAGCGTGGCTTCATAAAAAAAGAGTGCTTGTACTTTCCTGGCCCGCCTGCAGTCCAGACCTGTCTCCCATCGAAAATGTGTGGCGCATTATGAAGCGTAAAATACGACAGCGGAGACCCCAGAGTGTTGAACGACTGAAGCTCTACATAAAACAAAAATGAGAAAGAATTTCACTTTCAAAGCTTCAACAATTAGTTTCCTCAGTTCCCAAATGTTTATTGAGTGTTGTTAAAAGAAAAGGTGATGTAAGACAGAGGTGAACATGCCCTTTCCCAACTACTTTGGCATGTGTTGCAGTCATGAAATTGTAAATAATTTGCAAAAAAAAAAAAGTTTATGAGTTTGAACATCAAATATCTTGTCTTTGTAGTGCATTCAACTGAATATGGGTTGAAAATGATTTGCAAATCATTGTATTCCGTTTATATTTACATCCAACACAATTTCCCAACTCATATGGAAACATATATATATATATATACATATATACACACACACACATACATACACACATATATATATTTACATATATACACAATTACATACATACATACATTTTACCTCTGCTTTAAATGATATATATACAGTACACAGGGGCCTGTGTTCTCTTGAGGATTGTTTGTGCTGGAAACATCGGAATTCCAGTCAAGTCTACAGAGATGGTGGGCTCCAGGAGGCACAGGCCTGTGATCATCAATGGGGACATAGTTGAAATAAGTGCAACATTACAAATGTGCAGTTGGATGATAGACAGGATTGGACTCAATAGAGGAAAGGACAGACCTGACTGCAGTTGCTCAGAAGGCTGACATCACTCAACATCTGCAACTAGATTCTACACATGTTCTACAAAACTGTAGTTGATCGTGCCCTCCTTATGTGGCGGTGTGTTGTGGAAAAAAAGCATCAGATTAAAGGACGTCTCAAATCTGGACAAACTGATGAGGAAGGCAGGCTCTGCTGTGGACATAAGAGCTGAACAGTTTGACATCTCCGCAGAGCATTGCGTACCTTTAGTGAGCAGAATTAGGAGTGCAATCCATTTAGCGTGTCTGTTTTCATGACTATGCAGAATATATGATGATCATCAGAACGCCCACAATGATGGGCCTAGAAAATGAAAATGTAATCATTAAGCACATGCAGTGTGATTAGTCAATACTTAAATTGTTCTGCGCCTTTATTTAAGTCGGAATTGTAGTACAAACTGGCAAAGTTAAAGTTAAAGTACCAATGATTGTCACACACACACCAGGTGTGGTGAAATGTGTCCTTTGCATTTGACCCACCCCCTTGATCACCCCCTGGGAAGTGAGGGGAGCAGTGGGCAGCAGTGGTGCCGTGCCCAGGAATCATTTATGGTGATTTAACCCCCAATTCCAACCCTTGATGCTGATATCCAAGCAGGTAGGCAATGGGTCCCATTTTTATAGTCTTTGGTATGACTCGGCCGAGGTTTGAACTCACAACCTACCGATTTCAGGGAGGACACTCTAACCACTAGGCCACTGAGCAGGTTGCGCTGAAATGGCTGTGAAAAATGATGCTATTGTGTTGCAGCTCTATCCTACTTATTCGTATCAATATCAATATATGGACTGTCACAAATAGAAATATTACACTTATTCAGCAATATACTTAAAAAATTGTATGGCTGATTAAATAGATGCGTTATGATGTCTGTTGCTGTTTTTGTAAAGACGTAAATGTTTCCATAAATACGAAAAAAAAATTGCAATATGAATGTTCTCACCTCTGGAACATTCCAATGGACGCAAAAAGTTTTTGCTAGCATATTCAATGAGTGCACCTTCAAGTTGGTAAAAAAGTGGGTTCCAATACAGATGCACTGCAAGACTGCTTTGAAAATGCTCAAAAAGTGGTAGATGTCTGCTGCATGTTTGAAAACAGCAAAACGCCAAAGGTAAGAGTATGAGAACATGAATGTGAATTAAATTAGTGTCTCCATGGGGAAAGCCACAACGTACACACAAAAACTTACTTTAATTGGGGGGTGGGGGTCTGCACAAGTTATCAATGCCCTAAGTATCTTAAGGGGTGTGAAGACTAAATACAGTAAGAAGATCACTAACTTGGCAACATTGATCCATCCTGCTACATCATCTTATTCTCTGGCTGACTAGGCGCATGTAAGCTTTGTTCAGAAGCATAATTCAATGCATAACAACTTAAAACGTAACAGCAACTATTTGTGGCTATGTTACATTAGGCGTTCAAAGCTTATTGGAACACTTCTTACTGCCAAACACCACAAATGTACTTAGAACTGACCCAACTTTAGAACCGAAAATTAATAAATAAAAACTGAAATAGTGACATTGAGAAGCTTAATCAATTTGTTTTGCTATTGGGACAAATACATCATGTCACTTCTTTTGTGTTGCCATTTTACAGCTTAAAGATAGTAATATGTCTTGTTGTGTTTTGTATGGATTCATTCTTTGGAGATAGTGGGAAAAAATTTGTATTAGAATATTTGAAAACATGTTAAAGCATTAGAATTAAAAGTGCCATGGCTTTAAAAAAAATAAAAAAATAAAAAGCTTTAATAGCAAAAAAAAAAATGGTTTTGTGAAACAGCTTGTTAGCCAACATGTTGTCATTTTGGGGATGTGACATGAGTGTCTTACGACAACCCCTCTAAATGTTTTCATTTGCACCACTCGATTACTTTTAATGGAGCAAGCTGTATAGGGCACATTTTAAGACATGGAAAAAAATAAAGCTCATGGGGTCAAGACAACATCCATCCATCCATCCATTTTCTACAGCTTATTCCCTTCGGGGTGGCTGGAGCCTATTTCAGCTACAATCGGGCGGAAGGTGGCATACCCCCAGGACAAGTCGCCACCTCATCGCAGAGCCAACACAGATAGACAGACAACATTCACACTCACATTCACACACTAGGGCCAATTTAGTCTTGCCAATCAACCTATCCCACACAATGAACTGAATTTAAAGCGGCACAGAAAGAACTGTAAGCACATTTTAATAAAAAACAAAAACATTAAAGGGCACATTGTTTTCAAATAATTACAGTGACAGTGATGAAAATGAGTCAAGAAGGACCCATATTAAATGTGGTTTAAACTCAGAGCAAAGCCTCCCTCATATTTACAGTTCATGCGTGTGTGTGTGTGTGTGTGTGCATCAGACAACAGTGTGCAGTGGCGTCCCCGTGGCGTGCGTCGGGGAGTGTTCAGAGGCAGGGGACAGCGAATGGGTGGAGGTCTCCCTTTGCAGGTCCTCCACCCTACGCTGAAGTTCTGCCCGCAAGAAGAGCAGATCCTTCAGAGTCTGATGCACTGGCACCTGAAACACACCCGTCATCAAGGATCACATCATTTTGTCACACCACACATGTTCAAGGCTTTGTGTTCACTTTTTGCACTAGTGCGATTCTGTCCAACCACAGCTACCATTAATATCTAAAGACGGTGGAGCTAAAATGGCAGCAATACAGAATTGTGAAAAAAATAAATATATTGGAATAAGTTAATTTTGATGATCACCGGACTGGTTGACTCACACCAACATAAGCAGTTATGGACTTAACAAAAAACACAACTAGCCATTGCTTGCACATTTACTTGTGACCTTGGCTGAAAACATGCCGTAAAAAGAGAATAGATTATAATTAAGGATCTTTTTCTTTTAGTTGTGAATATTTTTTACTTTGGCTCTACTGTTTTCATATATTTTACACACAGAACTGCTGCAGTATATCTCTTGTATGTCTTGACGCCAGCGACAATAAAGATTTGATACATGCGCAAATTGAACAACTAAAAAAAAAAAATTGGGGTGTATTTTGCTAGATGCAGTAGTAGAATGTATATAACATAGATGCTTTTATTTTGAAGCTTCCTTTGCACTTAACATGAAGTCACTGTATGCATGTGTTGATGCTGTGTATTGAGACAGTATTTATGTTTCTGCTGCTGATAAAGATGAAGTTAAAAATCAACATAAACCATTTTTTATGGACCATGCAGTTGGCGTCAGTTAAAAGTAGCTGTTTGCCACATTTACACAGATGCCAGGAGAGTGCAAATGTATTCTAAGAAGCTATTTCCCGCACTTTTGGCTTTTAGAACGTAATGATGCAACTATGCTTAGCTTTTGTGTTGTTAGCTAATAATATTGATTTGGATAGCAACGTCAGTTATCACTGAATGTATATTCAATCATAACAACAACAACATTACTCTGTGTGTGTGTGTGTGTGTGTGTGCGTGTGCGTGGACGAGAGAGCCGTAGATGAATGCATGAATAAAAACCTTGAACGCCAAACAATTTCCTCGTACCAACAAGCAATTCTCATTCAATATAATTAATAATTGTAAAAAAAAGAAAAAAGATCAAAAAGAAAACAGATGATATATTTCTGTTAAACCCCTAAAATTCTCATAAGCTAGCCAGTGGTGTTCTTGATGTATTTTTGGGTTAAAAAAAAAATTCAGCGAGAGCAAGTTGGCAACAGTCCCTTTCAGCGAGCACTTGTGAACAAGTCAACATAGATAGTTTGTCCATATGACCATAACAGCCTTAAGTGAGTTGCACTGTATTTGTTTTCGTATTGTGTTATCGGCACATGTAATAGTATGTTTTTTTTAAACATTTTTGCTGTTGTTTTAAAATTTAGGGCCAATAAAAATATGCACTTTGTCCCAAACTGTAATAAAACATTCATTGCAGGTCAGGATTAGCAAAAATAAACACATTTTGGTCCACACTTTGTCCACCCCTGCTCTGAAGTATCACATACGGTGCATCCGGAGAGTATACACACCTCTTCACTTTTTCCACATTATTATGTTACAGCCTTTTTCCATAGTGGAATAAAGGATTTTTTTTCTCAAAATGTTTCACACAATACCCCATAATGACAATGTGAAAAAGTTTTTTTAGAAATGTTTTTGCAATGTATTGAAAAAACAACAACTAAGAAACCACATGTACATGAGCATTCACATCCTTTGACATGAAGCTATAACGTGAGCTCAGGTACATACTGTTTCAACTGATCATCCATGTTTCTACAGCTTATATATATATATATATATATATATATATATATATATAGATATATATATATATATATATATATATATTCATGAGGGGTTCCCTCAATCATCAGGAGATGAAAATCTCCTGATGATTGAGGGAACCCCTCATGAAACAGATCTGTAGAGATGAAGTAGTCTTGTGATTTTTTCCCACACCTACATATATATATATATATATATAGATAAAAAATATCCCACACTTGAAAATGCATGGCAGAACATAAACCAAGCATTAAGTCGAAGGAATTGTCTGTAGACCTCCGAGACAAGATTGTCTCAAGGCACAAATCTGGAGAGGGGGAGGGAAAAATTTCTGCTGCCTTGAAGGTTCCAATGAGCACAATGGCATCCATCATCTGTAAATGGAAGAAGTTTGGAACCACCAGGACTTTTCCTAGAGCGGGCTGACTGTCTAAACTGAGTGATCGGGGGAGAAGGGCCCTAGTCAGGGAGGTGACCAAGTACCCGATGGTCACTTTATCAGAGCTAAAGCATTCCTCTGTTGAGGGAGAATAACCTTACAGAAGGACAACCTTCTCTACAGCAATCCACCAATCAGGCATGTTTGGTAAAGTGGCCTGTCAGATGCCATTCCTTTGTAAAACGTTTGCCAAAATGCACCTGAAAGACTCTCAGACCATGAGAAACAACATTCTCTGGTGTGATGAGACAAAGATTGAACTCTTTGGCGTGAATGCCAGGCATGTTTGGAGGAAACCAGGCACCACCAATCACCATGCCAATACCATTCCTACAGTGGAGCATGGTGGTGGCAGCGTCATGCTGTGGGGATGTTCTAAAGCGGCAGGAAACGGGAAACTATTCAGGACAAAGGGAAAGATGAATGCAGCAATGTACAGAGACATCTTGGATGAAAACTTGCTCCAGAGCGCTCTTGAACTCAACAGGGGCAACAGTTTTATCTTTCAGCAGGACAACGAACTAAAGCACACAGCCAAGACATCAAATGAATGGCTTTAGGAAAACTCTGTAAATGTCCTTGAATGGCCAAGCCAGAGCCCAGACTCGTGTCTGATTCAACATCTCTGGAGAAATCTGAAAATGACTTCGCACTTGAGAGACGCAGCAAAGAGGAATGAGCGAATCTGCCCAAAAATTGGTGTGCAAAAATGGAATTTGTGTGAATACTTTTCAGATGCACAGTAGATCCATCAGGTGTTAAAAGCCCACCTGTGGCCTCATGCTGGGGTTCCAGCGGGCGTAGTAGGTGCTCCACAGCTCCAGGTGTCTGCAGGAGGCCAGCGGATAAAGAACGTGGTGCTGATAGTCCACATAGAAAGGGTTGGTGAATTCCTCTGGCTGGCTGATGAGACAACAATAAAGACGACAAGTCAGTCTGGAGCATGTCTTCTCTGTCCACCCAAGCAGACATCCTACCTGTTAATGTAGGACCATAAAGACACCGTCCTGGTGTGGACCTCCTGTAGAGCACAAAGTTTAAAAAGCAGTCGACCTTATTGAGGGACTAAACGGAGGACCTACCTTGGTCATACGTTCCTGTTCACTATTAAACATGAAGGTCCCAAAAAGACAACTGTAGAGGTGGTCTAGCACCGTGACCAGGAACAGCTCGGTGAACTCAAAGGCTGCTGGGAACTGAAGTCCAAAGTCAACAAATTAAGTGACAGTGGACGTTTGTGAAGAGACTTTCAAGAAATACTCACCTGTCGAGTCATCTGCCAGACGCAGTCGATGAACTGGACGAAGAGAGGTGAACGCTCAGAATTGGCATGGTTCTCGTCACCGTGACCCACACGCTGCACAAAGTAACGACATTGCCGTCACATACAAACCAAAGGAGAAATAGAATTATTGCTGGGATAGCTAGCAAACATCGTAATTCTATGGCGTTTTAAGACTGACTTCAAGTCTTGGATAACCATACAGCAGGAGTATACTGAAGGAAGCGTGAAGCACTGAAATACATTTTTTACATCAAAGCTGCTAAAACCAATCAAATCTAGGTCAATCTATGTTAAGCTATCTGAACAAAACATCCACAAATTAACTTTGTGTTATAGCTAAAGCAAATTACTGTAAAATTTAAAAATATATCTCATTGATAAAACCTATTCCCAGTTTGGCATTTCCTCCCTGGCTTTTTTTTTCGGATTCCTTTTCAAAAGAATCCTTTTTTTAAACTGTAAAAAGTGATGTGTGTTCTTACAGCAGAAAACTTGTGTCCAAAACTGATCCACTCTTTCTCCAGCAGAACCTACAACACGCAGGAGTACACTGTCAAAACAGACACATGTAAAAGTACAATGTGTGTGTGTGTATATGTGAGACCTGGAAGCCTCTCAATGTACGATAATGTCCGTCCAGCATGAGCATGGCCAGAGAAGTGAGCTGCGCTGTTCGATCCCAGCCGTCGCTGCAGTGGACCACCACAGATGTTTTCCCGGACTCCAGCTTGTCGGCTATCTTGACTGCTCCGGCTAACAGGAGCTGCACAAAACAATTTCAGCCAGCAAATTCCAGGTAGGGGGTTGGGGAAGTTGTGTGGCTTTTCTTACCCTTATGTACTCCAGCCAGTGAGTCTGGTCGATATTGGAGTGCCAGTGGGCTTCATCGATGGTGGGGTACAACACATCCTTCATCTTCCTCAGAGACTCACGCATTACGTGGATGTTGGGGATCTCCAAGAAGTTGAGCTCCACGCTGGGGTAAAAGCTCTCGCTTTCGTAGCCGCCATCTTTGGTCTGCAAAGAAAAAGAAAACTGAAAGTGGAGAGGAGAGAAGGGAAATCAAAAAAGGAGAGGGTCTGACTTTGTTGGTGTCTGCCACGCTGCAATGGCGGGCGTCAAAAATGCTGAGCTTGTGGGACTGAGCGTTGCCGTCCATGATGATTTGGAGCAAGTGCTCGTCCTCTTTGCAGCGGCGGTCTGAGGGTCCGACTAAAGGCTGGCCGCAGCGCACAATGGTGGCCTGGGACTCGGGGTGGATCCAGGATAAGACCTGCAAGAAGGGTGGAGGTGTCAAAGCAAAGCCCGAAAACATTTAGAAAGTAATTTTGCTTATTTAGCATTATTTTACTATATTTTGCATTATTTAGCAATATCACTCAGCTGCATTTTGCCTAATTTAGCATCATTGAGAAATATTTAGCATCATATAGAAGGAATTCGCCATCATTTAGCATACAAACCCCGTTTCCATATGAGTTGGGAAATTGTGTTATATGTAAATATAGACGGAATACAATGATTTGCAAATCAGTTTCAACCCATATTCAGTTGAATATGCTACAAAGACAACATATTTGATGTTCAAACTGATAGACAATTTTTTTTTTTGCAAATAATCATTAACTTTAGAATTTGATGCCAGCAACACGTGACAAAGAAGTTGGGAAAGGTGGCAATAAATACTGATAAAGTTGAGGAATTCTCATCAAACACTTATTTGGAACATCCCACAGGTGTGCAGGCTAATTGGGAACAGGTGGGTGCTATGATTGGGTATAAAAGCAGGTTCCGTGAAATGCTTAGTCATTCACAAACAATGATTGGGAAACGGTCACCACTTTGTGAACAAATAAGTGAGCAAATTGTCAAACAGTTTAAGAACAATATTTCTCAATGGGCTATTGAAAGAAATTTAGGAATTTCACCATCTACGGTCCGTAATACCATCAAAAGGTTCAGAGAATTTGGAGAAATCACTGCACGTATGCAATGATATAACGGACCTTCGTTCCCCCAAGCGGTACTGCATCAAAAAGTGACATCAGTGTGTAAAGGATATCACCACATGGGCTCAGGGACACTTCACAAAACCACTGTCAGTAACTACAGTTTGTCGATATACAGCTGTAAGTGCAAGTTAAAACTACTATGCAAAGCAAAAGCCATTTATCAACAACACCCAGAAACGCTGCCAGCTTTGCTGGGCCCGAGCACAGCTCAGATGGACTGATGCAAAGTGGAAAAGTGTTCTGTGGTCTGACGAGTCCACATTTCAAATTGTTTTTTGGAAACGGTGAACGTCGAGTCCTCCGGACCAAAGGGGAAAAGAACCATCGGGACTGTTATAGGTGCAAAGTTGAAAAGCCAGCATCTGTGATGGTATGGGGGTGCATTAGTGCCCAAGGCATGGGTAACTTACAGTACACATCAGTGAAGGCACCATTAATGCTGAAAGGTTTTGGAACAACATATGTTGTCATCTAAGCAACGTTATCATGGACGCCCTTGCTTATTTCAGCAAGACAACGCCAAGTCACTTGTTACAACAGCGTGGCTTCATAGTAAAAGAGTGCGGGTACTAGACTGGCTTGCCTGTAGTCCAGACCTGTCTCCCATTGAAAATGTGTGGCGCATTATAAAGTCTAAAATACCACAACGGAGACCCCGGACTGTTGAACAACTGAAGCTCTACATAAAACAAGAATGGGAAATAATTCCACCTGAAAAGCTTCAAAAATGTGTCTCCTTAGTTCCCAAAGGTTTATTGAGTGTTGTTAAAAGAAAAGGTGATGAAACACAGTGGTGAACATGCCCTTTCCCAACTACTTTGGCACGTGTTGCAGCCATGAAATTCTAAGTTAATTATTATTTGCAAAAAAAAAAAAAAAGTTTATGAGTTTGAACATCAAATATCTTGTCTTTGTAGTGCATTCAATTGAATATGGGTTGAAAAGGATTTGCAAATCATTGTATTCCGTTTATATTTACATCTAACACAATTTCCCAACTTATATGGAAACGGGGTTTGTACATTGGAAGCATATAGAAGCATTTACCATAAATTATAAGCATTTAATATTGTACAGCACAGAGGTCCCCTACCATCCCAACCTGGAGTCTGTAGACGGGGTTAAATTGGGTCGATAAAACTTTCAGAAACGATGTTAAAAGAAAATAGACAACTAAAAAAGAAAAAAAGTTTCATAAATAACTACAGCAAATTTAAATAAATAAAAACAGTTTCATAAATAACTACAGAAAATTGTATGTAAATGCAAATCAATCTTGGAAAAGAGGGCGCTTATCTTATTTTGAAAATAATACACATTTATTTGAATCTGACGTCCCACAGTTGGGCTCTCATAATCACTACAACCAGTTGCAAAAAAATAATGTACCGGTAAGTTAACTGTTCTGATGCCACTTGATAGTTTGTTAGTTATTTTCCTTTGTTCTGTATTATTTCCTGTCCCAGTGGTCTTTTTTGGTTTTATTTCCTGCTAGATTCCTTTAGCAAGAAGGGTCTAACTACAGACACTCAAAGTTGCGCCCACAGGGGTGACGACAACAGCAGTGAACCGTGTTGAAAGACATGCCCACGGCGGCGCTGACAACGCAAGAGTGGACACTGCAATTGTAATGTGATCCAAGATGGCTGTTGAAATGCACAATGGTTGGTGTTATTTCGGCTGTTGAATGTATTGCTTTTTCAGCTGTTTCTATGCAACCCTAACCCCAACTCCAACCCTAACTTCCTTTCAGCAGTATTATTTCCGTATTACGCATTGTCTCTCCTGCTTCACTTCTGTTTAAAGACACACTATGCTTCTGTTGTCATCACCCCTGTTGGTATGTCTTTAAGGGAGAGCGGTTAGAGTGTGCATTACACAAGAGTGTCTACAATCTGCAGCTAGATGTGCTTGTCTTTTACTGCACTTTCACTTTGTTTAGTTTCCTGCCGACGCATGTGTTTTCTGTTTCTAATCAAGTCTATTTAGGTTTACCTATTGCTCCTTGGCAGTTCTGTTTAATTGCCTTTTTGTCAGTGTGCATGAGTTACTCTGTTTAGTTGCTTTGTTCATGCTGTGTTTTGCTCTCCAACTAAAGAATTAGATTTTTTGACCCGCACCATCTGTCACTGCATCCTGGAGTCACGCCCTCAGCCATATGCCACTGTGACATTAACAAGTTTTCTCATAAGAGATGATGAATCAAATTTAAGGTTACTACTCAGGATAAAAAGGATACAAGAACAACTGAAATATTAGCTGGTACTCCAAATATGGTTTATTTTATGCTAATTTATGTTTCCTCATTTTAGTTTAAGTTCAAACAAACTATCCAGAGCTTTACACAATGGTATTGACGATGATGTTGCTATTCATGATCAAGACTAGATGTTTGGCGATTACCAAACAATGGGCGTTAAAAACATTAAAGTAAAACACACGTCCTGTTAGCCACACATCAAACAATCTACTCTCTAGAAAACTCCCGGATTGCATTAATGGTGAGTTTGTAGTAATTTTGTAGTTTTACATCTGATGATGCCCTTGTCTTCGACACAAATAAATAGCATCAGAACAATTATTGTCAAATTGTAGTATAGGTACTACTAGAGGTACGTGGGCTCCATCTAGTAGTACGCCATAGAATCATTTATATAAATATTGTAATGTAACGGTTTAATTTTCCTATACTCAAAACACTGTTACTGTTCACACTGAGTAATGTTACAGTAAACTGGCTAAAATATGAACTCTAAAGTGGTACTTGGCAAAAAAAAGTTTAAGAACCACTGCATTAGAGTATTATAATGCCGTCAGAGGTTTGTGTGAACGCGGCTCAAAAAGGTTAGGGACCAAAGATTTAGCATTATTTCTCTGACCGGAATGCGATGCTTGGCTCGGAAGGCAGCCACTCGCTTGATGTCGTCGTCAGTGATGTTGGTGGGAATGACCAGTACAGAGGGGTAGGTGTCACACAGCTCGTAGGTGCTGTTGACTTTACTGATAGTCCAGCTCTCATTAGGGAGACCCTGCAGTCACAGGCAGCAAAAAGTACATTTACGTTATTGCACAGTTCTTTAAAGTGCTCATCACTAAGAGTCCCTTTACCTGACGTCTGTACTCTGCTACAGGATCATACACCTTCCAGCCGTCCACAGGAAACTGCTCCTTGTACTGGAAGGCAAACAACGTCTGCACAGAAGACATTGTGTGAATGTTCCAAAGCATTCAGACATATATTATTCTACACCAAAAATCATCTGTTAATTCTTATTATTCTTAATCTTATTCTTCTCCATAATTTGTCGTGCTCCTCCTGCACATTTTTCATCCTATTCATGTTGTTCCAACTTCAAAATGTTAAACCTTTTACAGGAATATTGGGCTTTATTTAAAAAAAAACAAAAAAACATGTTTTCCCAAATTTACAGGGACATTTTTCCCCATTCGAAATTAATTGCCTATTTTTCAAACTTCCACAATTGCCACATGTTTCAACCAATTCAAACCATTTAGTTCATCTTGGAAATTCAAATGATAATTTTTTCAAGTTCGAGGGAATGACAGGAATTCCCAGTATTTCCGTTTCGCGATTCATTCAAAAAACATGTTTTTGACACCCCTAATTTGTCATTTTACAAAACAATTTTCATTATTGTAGCAATATGGTGGTTAAAGTAAGGATTTATGATTGTTTGGGAGGGCACAATAGTGGTGGCTTCTGCGTGTGTACACGTGTTGGTAGAGCAGCGCATACAGTACATTTCAACATGTTGTTAAATAGAAAGTTGATCCATCAGCCCTTGATATGTTGGTTTAATATACAGTACTGTATATCACTTAATATTGTGTTCAAAGTGCACAAACTAACTAAAATATGGACTTTTAGAGGCGGAACCCATTATTCATGTTTAAATTATTTCTTATGGGGAACTCTACTTCACTATAGGCACTTTTCTATTTACGAATCAGGTTCAAGAACCAAAAACATGCACTTGGGGAAAGGTTGATTGGCAACACTAAGTTACCCTAGTGTGTGAATGTGAGTGTGAATGTCTGTCTGTGTTGGCCCTGTGATTAGGTGGCGACTTGTCCAGGGTGTACACCACCTTCCGCCCGAATGCAGCTGAGATAGGCTCCAGCACCCCCCACGACCCCAAAGAGGGACAAGCGGTAGAAAATTGATGGATGGATGGTTCAAGAACCAATTTTTGCACTCTACTAAATAAATCAGAAATTACTCAGCAGTAACTCAATACTTGAGTAGAACATGCATTACTAAAGTAATTATCTGGATGACTACTTTTGACTTACAGATAAGTCATATTACTCTGAAGTACTCTTACCATTTTTTGGGCTACCTTATCACCTCTGTATACAACATTAAGTGCGTACACCTGTACAGTGTAATGCCAGTAAGTTCAAAGCTCCCTCAAAAAAATGTCTCACTAAAGCATAGGGGCCCAAAGTGCAGCGTTTGGTGAGCATGATAAAATAATGTGACTGACCAGGCTGTGTGAAAGAGGGAACGCAAGTTTGGCGAGCATGTCCACCACGTCCGGAAGACCCATCTCTGTCTTGTAAGCAAACCTGGGACTCCTCATGTCCTAATAATATCAAAAACACAGTGATTAAAAATAAAAAGGGCTTTTTCTGTTTCTTTGCATGTGTACCTTGCAGACCAGCTCCAGCCCTTTAGTATTCTCGCCTTGGTTGGGTATGCTGATGGTCTCTAAGCGGCTGATGGCTCCCAGGTTGACATCAAGAACAAATGGAGATTCCTGGATGGGGACACCTAATATGTTACAAAGTTAAAGAAAGAAAAGCAGAAAAAGTATAATGTGGCGTACCCTTTCCATGCTGCTGAAGTAGAGCTTGTAGTCTGTGATGGTCAGTGTTCCATTGAGGAGACCATTGAATGGACAAATGTACATCACATCCTGGACTGCATGAAAAATAAAAAAGGTTACTAATTACAATACATTACAGTAGATCACTACCATATTTGTAGATGTATTTTCTTTTATAATAATCCACTTCACTTTGCACTTTAATGTAACAATAATATACCTCACTGTATTGTTTGCATTGTATACATACTTTTATATGCCAGTTAATTACTTACCTTTTTCGACATTATCTTTTCGACATACGTTTTTAACTGTAACATAAATGTCTTGTTTGTACAGTATGTGCTTTGCTTCTGGTAGGGTTATCTGCAATTTTGTTGTTCTTAAAGTGCAAGACTATTCTATTCTTAAAAATTTTTTTAAAGTGTTTGATGCACGCTCTCAAAGTGCTGCAGCAATGAATGCAGCATACTGTAGGGTGCCGTCTCACAAGTCAATTTATTCAATATTTTCCAGTAGACAAGATGTTTTGTAACTGCGTGTTTTGAGAGTACAATACTGTATGAGAGTAATTATAGTGTAATTGTTTCCTAATGAATATGGCAAAATTTAAAATGTGTTTGATAAGGCATGTTTAGAATATTAACCTACATGTATTAGTTTTAGATCAGGGGTCCTCAATTACATTTGTTCAAAAGCCACGATTTTTTTCTAAGCAGCAACTGTGATGTGCCTCGCCGTTGCCCCCTCGAGCGCAAGAAGTGCTGCATAAACAAGCAATTCTCTAATAAGACTGAATAGTTTATTTATTTCTGTGATGTATGGCGAGCCAAAAGAAACAGCTTTGGCTGGCCGGATGTGGCCCACAGGCCGCCTATTAAAGACTTATTGCTAAGAAAATCACTTCATGGTTGCGTTAATTATTCATTGTTTTTAACCATTCACTAGGGGTCTTGGAACGTAACTTTTTACAAAAAGCAGGGATCTACTGTTCTAGTAAAAGTCCTAGCTTGCTAACAACTCACTTGCAGTCTGAATGTTCTCCCCTGGTAGCAGAGGAACCTGATTCTGGAGCATTCTGACTCGGGCACCGTATCTTAGAGCCGGATGGTTCTACAAACAAAACAGTATAAGTTATTAAGGTGCTCTGTATGTGTGCTCAACACTAATCACATAAAGATCATCTCATTGGCACAGTTGAATAAACCTGGCTGTGAAAGTGACGGACGACGGGCAAAGACAGCAGAGGAACAAACGAGAGCAGTGTGAAGAGGAAGGACAGAAAAGAAAAAGCAGAAAGAGACTTGCCAAAGCATCGGAGGGATGCTCAGAGTCAGTCTCTCCATGGTAACAAAGGCCTTCATCCAGTGAATCCTGCGGCAAGAAGGGGGGCAACATGGAAATGAGAGAGGAAGAGAAAACTGCAGAAGAGATACAAAGAATATGAACAGACACCATATTGTGGGGCTTTTTTCTATGTGTAAAATATGCATTAAAATATGTTCTAAGGAATTACCTAAATTAGATATGTATCATCCAGGGATATTTTTTCTTAAGCTATCAAAACAAACTTGGTGTGTGTGTGCAATAAGCATTGTCTGCAATCTAGTGGTTCATCTTCGGATTGCAGGTGACTTTTGGTATTGATAAGAAAATAAAAGTATATCGACAGTCGACCAACCTATAGGAGTATAAAAAAAAATGAAAAATACTTATTTTATATTTGAACCCTTGTGCAACCCTATGGACCAAAACAGGAATAACATGTGCTCCTTATGTTATATGATGGTTCATTTTTAAGGTGAGGTGAGCTTTTTTTTTTATTTTGTTTTGCAATTACGTGACCAAGAGGCCCATTCGGACACTTACGGGTTTCAGGCGACAGTCTGGAGTCCCTTTAGGCTACCGTTTATTTACCTGAATCAGTGCAGATGTGGGCATATTTTGAAAGGTTTAGAGGCAAATATATAAGCGATCATGAAATTTTTTTTTAAAATGGGATGGAGTGGATTGATACACTCTTAAGAAAATATTTTTTTTAGTGATTTAAAGCATTTATCATCACCAAGATGTTACTGCTCACTCCAACCTCACTTCAATGACACAGATTTAGAGAAGAAAAGATGGGCGGTACATTATGTGGAGGGGTCCACAATTAGAACATTAACCCGTGAAAGACAAAGTTGGACTTATTCGTTGCCAAATAAAGTACTGGACTGACATAACATGAGCAATGCTGAGACACTAATGAGAAAAGGGATATGTTTGTTTGCAGTTTATTTTCTGCTACAATTCAAGTCTGCAGTTGTTTTTTTGGTGTGAAGTTCATATTTTGTCTCATTGTTCAACTATAAATATCTGTTATTCAGTAACATTTGCTAGCGATAACCAGATTCAGTATATGCTGTTGAGCCGATGAGTTATTCATCTCGTTTATTAATACTACTAAGGATATTTTCTTTATCCTAACAAATGTCACCAAAGACGCTATAACGTGGTCATCTGTGTTGTAAAGCTCTTGGATTTCCTGCAACAACTAAGCTTTAATTTTCTGTTATGAAAGTTGACAATGAAAATATGGTGGATTGGACCAACAATCAAAATATTTTTTACTAGGACTTAACAAGACGTTAGTTTATTTGCACAACCAGGTCTTCGTAGTTATATTTAGACATAGAAACCAAAACAGACCACAAACTAATCCATTGTACTTTTCTTGCATTGAATTCTGCAATCAAACAATAATCTTGATAGCATCACAGAAAGTTTCTTAAACAAATCAAATGTTCAAACAAACATTTTACAAAGTGATTGCTGCAGACACAAATATGGTATGATTGCATACCACAAGAGTGGAAAGTGATTATATACAAGAAGAACGAATATGACGTTTTTCTTTTTCACGACTTAAGTCACACTATGGTCAAGCAGCTTCACTGTAGCATTTAAAAGAAGTGAGAGTGAGTGTAGAGTTTGAGCAGAAAATGTGGTATTGTTGTTCTGTTCTTGGGTGTCCCAATCGTTCAAATAGAGAGATAGAAAAGAGCTTTCATAGAGTCCTGAAAGAAGTGGTTCATAAAAGTAATAAAGTCAGGGAAAAATGGAAGTGTGTTGAAGGAAATAGTTCTTAAAAATATCACTGTCAACATCTTCTGGAATACAATCAGATGACGCTTGTGTCTGCAGCGAACACTTTGTAAAATATTTGTTTGAACATTGGATTTGTTTGAGAAACTTTCTGTGTGTATCGGGAATAGCCTCTTCATCTTATGCATGACTGTCAAAAGCATAGTGTAAAAATAAGCCAAAGCAGAAGAGAAAGTGTGCAATAGGTTGACAGTATGGTGATTAATTTGTGTCTTTATATCTGTGTGGAGTTTGCATGTTGTCCCTGTGACCGTATGGGTTCCCTCCAGGCACTCCAGCTTCCTCCAACCTCCAAAGACATGCACCTGGGGATAGGTTAATTGGCAACACTAAATTGTCCCTAGTGTGTGAATGTTGTCTGTCCATCTGTGTTGGCCCTGCGATGAGGTGGCAACTTGTCCAGGGTGTACCCCGCCTACCGCCCGAATGCAGCTGACCCAGAGGGATAAAAGTGGTAGAAGATGGATGAATTTTATGCATTTTTTTTTAAACCAAATAATACTGACAATTTCATTGAAAATACATTCGGTGTAAAAAATGTATTATATAAAAATTCAGTGGCGAAAAATTTGCTGCTTCAAAAAGCAATCGATCTTGTCTCAGAACCAGCCAATGAGGTGTCAATTCTGAAGTCACGTGACACAGGGCTTGCAAAAAAACATGAAAAAAGCATTTAACTGGGCTACCTGAGCAAAATAAAACACAGTATATATTTTAACGCGGCCCGCTGGGTGTTTTCAAACTATAGAAAATGATTCCAATGGTTAACATCTACACTGATTGAGTGACATACGGGTTACGTGTCATGATTTGCAACTAAACTGACTGTGATACACAATGTGACCAGCAGATGGTGTTGGAAAATGATGTTCAGGTAAACGTAAGGGCTAAAGAGGTTTGAATGCATTCATGAAGGGAGGAATAAATGTTTGAGCGTAAAGTCCTTGTTCACAAGACAAAGTTTGATTCTTTATAGATTAACAACACACTACAGTGACCATAGGAAGCTCTGCATGTATGGGTCAGAGTGGATGAGCAGCAACAAGCCTGAGACCTTGCAATCACAAGTGTCACAAAAGCAGAATTGTACAACCAAGTTTGGCAGAACAGTGATACTACATCGAATAAGTGGATGTTTTTTTAATCTTTTGCCTTAATTTTTCGCTGTGTGTGTTGCATTTGTGTTGCTCTTGCCCAATTATAAAATATGTCAATCAAGGTGGTGGTTTAGGAAGTATAGAAGCAACGTTCATACATTTTATTGTTCATAGTTAATATTGTAAATCCCACATTCGGTATGTTCATATACATTCTGACTGTCTTTTTCATGAAAAAAACTAAACAGATTATCCCAAAAACAATGTACTTTATATATTTTAATGAATTATATGACAGTCAGAATGTACTTATATAGAATGTGGGATTCACATTATTAACTATGAACAATAAAACACTGCATATTGCGAATATATAATTGTTGCGCTTCTGCAGACCACTTCTTTGATCAACATCTTTTATAATCGAGCAAGAACAACAAAGATGCAACAAACATGGCGAAACATAAACGCAAAAGCTAAAAGACACACACTGTCAGGCTTTTTTGCTCTGTTAACAAACCTCACCCACTCTGCCCCACTGTTCATTCCCAGAGCTTTGTATGTCACTCAAAAGTGCAGATTCTAACCATTGGAATCATTTCCATCGTTTGAAAATATCAAGTGGGCCGATTTAAAATAAAAATTATGTTGTATTATGCCAAGGTGGCGCAGTTAACTGCCTTTTTTTCATGTTGTTTTGCAAGCCTTGTGTCATGTAAAAGAACACCTCCAGGCAACTTCAACTCTTGACTAAAACCCTGCCCCCTCCACATTCCACCTTCCCGTATTGTAAATAATCAAATGTATATACTTGTTCTTATGCTTTCTGAGCTCACTATGTTCACTGCTCGCTGTACATATCCTAAGAAGTCAGACCTACACTATTTAAATGTCCATTACTCAGACGATGTAATTGTTGATGACTGAAGTGCTGATATTAGGGGCGTGGGAAAAAATCGATTTGAATACGAATCGAATATGTTGTGCGATTGAGAATCGATTCTTTTTTTTTTTTTAATCAATCCAACAAACCACTACACAGCAATACAGTAACAATGCAATCCAATTCCAAAACCAAACCTGACCCAGCAACACTAAGAACTGCAATAAACAGAGCAATTGAGAGGAGACACAAACACGACACAGAACAAACCAAAAGTAGTGAAACAAAAATGAATATTATCAATAACAGTATCAATATTAGTTATAATTTCAGCATAGCAGTGATAAAAATCTCTCAGTTACATTATCGTTAGACATTTATAAAAAAAAAAAAAAAAAGAACAATAGTGTCACAGTGGCTTACACTTGCATCACATCTCATAAGCTTGACAACACACTGTGTCCAATGTTTTCACAAAGATAAAATAAGTCATATTTTTGGTTCGTTTAATAGTTAAAACAAATTTAAATTATTGCAATCAGTTGATAAAACATTGTCCTTTATAAATATAAAAGCTTTTAAAAAAAAATCTACTACTCTGCTAGCATGTCAGCAGACTGGGGTAGATCCTGTTGAAATCCTATGTATTGAATGAATACAGAATAGTTTTGAATCGGAAAAATATCGTTTTTGAATCGAGAATCGCGTTGAATAAAAAAAAAAAATCGATATATTATCGAATCGCGATCCCAAGAATCGCTATTGAATCGAATCGTGGGACACCCAAAGATTCGCAGCCCTAGCAGATATCAACCAAACCTAAACCCCCCCCCCCCCTCCACATCCCACGCCCCGGATTGTAAATAATGTAAATAATTCAATGTATATACTCTGACGATTAACTTGTGTGATGACTGTATTATGCTAATAGTATATATCTGTACCATGAAGTGATTAACGTGGACCCCGACTTAAACAAGTAGAAAAAATTAATCGGGTGTTACCATTTAGTGGTCAATTTTACAGGATATGTACTGTACTGTGCAATCTACTAATAAATAAATAAATGGGTTGTAATTGTATAGCGTTTTTCTACCTTCAAGGTACTCAAAGCGCTTTGACACTACTTCCACATTTACCCATACACACACTGATGGAGGGATCTGCCATGCAAGGCGCTAACCAGCACCCATCAGGAGCAAGGGTGAAGTGTCTTGCTCAAGGACACAATGGACGTGACGAGGTTGGTACTAGGTGGGGATTGAACCAGAGACCCTCGGGTTGCGCATGGCCACTCTCCCAAACTTGACTTCAAACTTGACACCTCATTGGCTGGTTCTGAGACAGGATCGATTGCTTCAGGCTTAATTTATCGTAAGTGCTTTTTGAAGGAGCAAATTTTTCCACATTGAATTTTTCAGCACATCATTTTTTTATACAGAATTTTTATACACTGAATTTATATTCAATTACATTTTTTGCATAATTACATTTTTTTTTAATTCAGTTCACAAAATGCGAACGCAAAAAATTCTGTTTCACAAATTAAATGTTTAATTAAAAAAAAAACCTTTCGTAATGTTGTAAGCACAATACCAATGGCGCGCAATTTGCCACATTTTGCAAATTTTATGTCAAATCAAATGTTTATTGGATTCATCACTATACAGTGTACATTCACGACAGAACTACTGACTACTACTACCACAACTTGGTTTACTATTTGTAAAATATATTAATGTAGGGTTACCTGGAACTTGAAATAGGCCACCCGGCCAGAATCCACGCTTGGTAGTAGTTTAGTCAATAGTTAAGTCACGAATGTACACTGTATAGTGATGAATCCAATAAACATTTGATTTGATTTGACATTAAATTTGCAAAATGGGGTTGTGCATTTTGCAAATTGCGCGCCATTGGTATTGTGCTTACAACATTTTGTTGTAAGCACAATGGCGCGCCATTGGTATTGTGCTTACAACATTTTGTTGTAAGCACAATGGCGCGCAATTTGTGCTTACAACAAAATGTAAGTACAATACCAATGGCGCGCAATTTGCAAAATGCGCAACCCCATTTTGCAAATTTAATGTCAAATCAAATCAAATGTTTATTGGATTAATCACTATACAGTGTACATCCGTGACTTAACTATTGACTAAACTACTACCAAGCGTGGATTCTGGCCGGCTGGCCTATTTCAAGTTCCAGGTAACCCTACATTAATATATTTTACAAATAGTAAACCAAGTTGTGGTAGTAGTAGTCAGTAGTTCTGTCGTGAATGTACACTGTATAGTGATGAATCCAATAAACATTTGATTTGATTTGACATAAAATTTGCAAAATGCGGTAGCACATTTTGCAAATTGCGCTTACAACAGAAATAAAGATACAAATCAACCTCCATGGACAGCCTTGTAAATAATTGCACATTAAATACCTTGTCTCTGTTGATGAGGTCAGCTGAAGCTGAAATCTGACTCGAGATGGTGGCTGCCATCAGCTGTTTGCACCACTCCACATGAGAACCTGATGGACTAAAACAAACATTTTAAGAAAAATGACAGAAAAGGGGGTGGTCACCCGCCATGTTTTGCCACTCGCTACGGCACTGTATTCACACAAGTCCCAAAGGAATGCATCTTAAATACCACTATCCGTAAAAAAATTAAAAATAAAATACTCTGCGAATATAAGCTTACATATTTCAGTGAATCAGTAAGTGTTAGCCTAGCTGGGCCTGTTTCGTGAAGCTAACACTTGCTACATCCTGAATGATTGTCAACAGGAAGACAGTTGGCTTACTTTGTAACATCTAGTCATGTACACGAATGCTGCTCAAAATGAAGGACAAGATAGTTCATATGATATTGTGTGAATAAACAAGGGGTTATAGGTTGCGAGTTCATTAAAGATAATAATGCGCTATTTGCATAATAGTGTTGCATCACAGCTACTTGAGTCAACCGGAAGAAAGTGGAGTGGAGAGGAAATGCGAGCTTTAAATAGCTGCCGCCATTAGTAATGTCAACGTTTCACTACCTGTCCAGGTTTTCTCCACTGGCTGGTGCGCTGCTCGGCGAGTTCCATGGCTTTTTGTTACCTCCTGCTCCGTCTGCCATGCCAGCGCTTTGCTTCTCCATCCGCGGAAGATGTGATGTTTCTGGGTCACAGAGGCGGGGGGAGCGCGGCGTCCTCCGATATGAGGGTGTGGATATGATGGGCTTGTTTTCGAGTTGTAAAACGTGCTGCTGCAAACGTTCAATTATACACTGTGTCGTTGATCATGTGTGTTTCTCGCTATTCTCGGTTCCATTGGGAGCAAAACAACGAGACAGATATAAGGATTAGCGCAACATAACAGCTGGCCTCTTACTTCCGGTTTAGGGAACGTTTTTTTTCTTATGTCCGAGTTGCCTTGAACATTGCACGGTATAGTCTGGGACAGGGGTCGGGAACCTTTTTGGCTGAGAGAGCCATGAAAGCCAAATATTTTAAAATATATTTCCGTGAGAGCCATATAATATTTTTTTTTAACACTGAATACAACTAAATGTGTGCATTTTTAAGTTAGACCACCATTTTTCGAGTATATTAAGTCTCTTATTCTTTTTAATAACATTGTTATTCTTAAGATAACCAATAATAGATCAAATACTTCTTACCATTATTGCGACTTCTTGAACAGGTGTGTCTATTCTAGTTTCTTCAAAATACCCAACCTGTGCTCTGATTAATGCTTTGCACACTCTTGGCATTCTCCCGGTGAGCTTCAAGCACACCTGTGAAGTGAAAACCATTTCAGGTCACTACCTTTCGAAGCTCATCGAGAGAATGCCAAGAGTGTGCGAAAAAGTAATCAGAGCAAAAGGGTGGCTATTTTGAAAAAAAAAAAAAAAAAATACAAAGCATGTTTTCAGTAATTTCACCTTTTTTTTATTTATTTAGTACATAACTCCACGTGTTCATTCATAATTTTGATGCCTTCGGTGACAATCTACAATGTAAATAGTCATGAAAATAAAGAAAACCCATTGAAGGAGAAGGTGTGTCCAAACTTTTGTACTGTGTGTATATATATATATATATATATATATATATATATATAGTGTGTTTGTTTGTTATTCTTTTTATTAACATTGTTATTCTTAAGCTAACCAATAATAGATAAAATACTTCTTACTATTTAGGCAACTTCTTGAACAGGTGTGGTAGAAACAGATGGATGGATTAAAATGCATGAGAAAGTTTAATATTTTGACCGTTAATTTTAACACTGTGATTACCAGCGGAAGTATTCATTAGTTATCCTGTGAAGACGCAATGTCAGCTAAGATTTATCTGAGAGCCAGATGCAGTCATCAAAAGAGCCACATCTGGCTCTAGAGTCATAGGTTCCCTACCCCTGGTCTGGGAGCTAGGTGAAGTTTAATTAACATGGAAGGTACAAAAGGTTGGAGGTTAGTGAGGTGTACTCCCACTCAGACTTTACACAAAACAGCCATTCTTACGTTCCGGAAGTGGTGGATGTCATAGGGGGCGCCACCCAAAACCCCCCCAAAATTGGATTTAATTAACATGAAAGGTACAAGTTTCATTTCTGTGCCAAATGTTTATGGGCACTCCACTTAATCCAAATCTGCAACGTAAGAATGGCATTTCTGGTGGAATGATCACATAAAAACAACGTTAATTAGTGTTAATTAAGGTTTTAAATAACATGAAAGGTACAAGTATGGAACCAAATCAGAAATGTAGAGGGTGGTTGCCTGGTTCAGAATCAATAGAGTAAGAATGACAATTGTGGTGGAAAGGTCACATAAGAACAGGTCAAAGGTCACTAATTAAGTCAGACACAAATTAAAATTGCCATATCTCTTGAGGTTAATAATACACCGAGGTATTGCAATTTTAATTAGTGTCTGACTTAGTGACCTTTGACCTGTTCTTATGTGACCTTTCCACCACAATTGTCATTCTTACTCTATTGATTCTGAACCAGGCAACCACCCTCTACATTTCTGATTTGGTTCCATACTTGTACCTTTCATATTAATTAAAACAACGCTAATTAACGTCATTCTTAAGTGATCATTTCACCAGAAATTCCATTCTTACGTTGCAGATTTGGATTAAGTGGGCTGCCCATAAACATTTGGCATAGAAATGAAACTTGTACCTTTCATGTTAATTAAATCCAATTTTGTGGGGTTTTTGGGTGGCGCCACCTATGACATCCACCACTTCCGGAACGTAAGAATGGCTGTTTTGTGTAAAGTCTGAGTGGTACTACACCTCACTAACCTCCAACCTTTTGTACCTTCCATGTTAATTAAACTTCACCCAGCTCCCAGACTAGTAGCAACTAAGCCACCTCCCAACAGCAGCACACGTGACACATACTGTCACATCCATCCATCCATTTTCTACCGCTTATTCCCTTTTGGGGTCACAGGGGGCGCTGGCGCCTATCTCAGCTACAATCGGGCGGAAGGCTGGGTACACCCTGGACAAGTCGCCACCTCATCGCAGGACCAACACAGATACACATACAATATTCATGCTCACATTCACACACTAGGGCCAATTTAGTGTTGCCAATCAACCTATTCCCAGGTGCATGGCTTTGGAAGTGGGAGGAAGCCGGAGTACCCGGCGGGAACTCACGCACTCACGGGGAGGACATACAAACTCCACACAGAAAGATCCCGAGCCCGGGATTGAACACAGGACTACTCAGGACCTTCGTATTGTGAGGCAGACGCACTAACCCCTCTGCCACCGTGAAGCCCCATACTGTAACAATCAATCATAAAAACGACAGGCATCAATCTTAAATTAATTTAATCAGTATTATTTACATAACAAAATAATCACCCAACCAAATTGTGGAGAGGATATAGCATGATTAAAAAGAATTACATTAGAAATGTATTCTGACTTTTGGCAAGCTTCCCTTTCAAGCCCCAAATAATATTAATAGTCAAAGAGAAAAACAAAAGAAATGCGCCCCGAAAACTAAAATTCCCTAAATGACTTTCGTAAACAATTGTCAGGGTAAAATTGTGTAAAACATACATAGCATACAAGCGATCTCTTCTTATATTAGTCAACAGAAATGCTCTAAAAAAAGACCCATGAAGCAATTTTACACTACATAAAATAAATGTATTTTACAACTTTAGGTTTTCATTGAGGTAATTACATCATGGTGCTCGTTACAAAAATCAAATAAAAATAGATTCATCTGTACTGTGTTTCCCACCATGATGCTGGGCTTTTTTAACTGAAGGATGGGACATTAAAGAAAACAATGAAGGTTTTGGTAGAACACTGCTTGTCTTGCCATCACAAGATGTATAAAAACATAAGAGGCTTACAACCTTACCCTGTTTTCTCAAGGTTTAGTGATGGAGGTAGCAGTGCTATTGCAATTACACCTGACATTGACTCCAACACAATAACATATTTCTAGTCCTGATTAGAGGAAATATCTCTCTCTCCTAATGTGAAAATAACAGTAGAAAAGGGAACACTTATCAATCAAGTCAGTGTTCACACTTCTCATTAGGAGTTTGGCATTCTGGGACGAGGGCGGAGCCCCGGGTACACCTGTTTATCCCTTATGATATAGGCCGATGTGTTCAGAAAAAGGCACATCAAAGCCATACCCTGTCTACTACACTGGAAAGAAACACCTATTAAGAACAAGGTTTCCCCCAAATGAGAGTTTACTATTGGATCCACGTCAAACATGAGCACGTGTGTGTGACATGTGATGGTGATTCCTTCCAAGAATCAAGGCACACATTTGGACAGAAGCTAAGCAAACGGCCCTTGTCAAAGTATCAGCTTGCCAACGAGACAATGTGTGAATGGGGGGACATAAATGCATCTTATAAAGAAGGGATACTTTATATATTGAAAGGACAAGACATGAGGAAGCTGTTTTGTGATGGGCCTAGACGAGGTGATTTTGTATTTGATTTTTTGGTTCTTTTTCCTCCCTCCATTAAGAAGCCCTTTTGAGTCATCAACAAATGAACTGGGAGTGAATTACTTTCCCTTACAGTGTCCTTGTCATAAAGAGAAAAGACTTGCATAACATTCCCTACAACGAAAAGGAAATGTCATTGGCTATTGTCAATCTAACTTCAAATACTGGCAAATAAACATCAAATTTAAAAGCAGGAAGTGAAGATCATATCCTAATGCAAGGGCCAACATCTACACATATTTTAACATAAAAAATAAGGCTTTCCCGGACATCCAGGCTCTGCATGAAAGTACAAGCACTGATCCAGGGTCAGCACCACTTACAGTAACGTCCCTATTCTATGTTAAGCACCTAAACTCAAAGCTGCATTCAGTAGATTATTTACTGATTAATTGCTATCAGTGCCGTGGCTTGGGAAGTGCAGGAGAACACGACAACCACACAAGTAGCAAATCATGAACACATGAGCGTCCACCCAGCTTGACTCAAAGACATTTAACTTCAGCACGAGGAGACAAGTACAATATTATTTAATCTCTAGGGAATCTGTAGACCATTAGTTGTACGTCTAGTGTGTGATTAGTGTAAGATGGCAGAGCTATCCTTGTGTAGCATCACCAGTGGAGGGAGGGGGGAAATATGTGGGCAATGTATAAAGCTATCTTACAACTGCTAAATTAACTCTGAAAGAAAAAAAATTGAAAATGGAGAAGTCATTGATTCTAACTTTCTCATTACTCCATTTTCTTAAGACCTGCACACCAACAGTGCATGCCATTTTACGTGCGAGTGCAAGTGAATTGTCACTGAAAGGAAAACTTGAAATTCTGCCATTAGTTTGTTTCCAGCAAAAGTGCATGTCAACTTGTTGGTTGACAGAGTGACGCGCACTTGCCCACACGCTGGCATCATGCCCAGTGTATTCAAGCCCTTGGATTCAAAGCCACAAAATATGTTTAAGGCTTCTATGTATGCCGTGTGTGTGTAAAAGTCTTGTGACAAGGCTGCATTGTGACACATTGCATAATCTGCACCCCTGTCACCAAATTGGTTTTAGAATAGTTTGTTACACACCAGTTCATTCCCTGCATGGACAGAAGTGCAAGTATCTTCCTCAGAAGGGAGTGTGTAGGTGTGTGTACTGCTGTGACGTGGGGGAAGAGGACGACGACGATGTGTTGGGGGTGGAGCTGTTAGCCAAGCGGGTAGGGGCAGAGTCTGAGAGCTGCAGCTCCTCCAGCTTCTTGATGTACTCATCTCGGAGGGCTAACAGCTCCAAGTAGCGCTGCTCCACTGGACTCTGCTGCTGGAACAAACGAGCAGTAGTTAAGTCTACTTACGGTGCACGGACAAGAAGAAGTGGGGAATTATCCACCTGCTGTCGGATGCGCGGGTTCCAGCGGATGTAGTATGTGACCCAAAGCTCAAGGTGGCGCATGCTAGCAACAGGGTAGAGGACCCGGCCAGACTCGGGCGTGTAGAAAGGGTTTAAATAAATATCTGTCTTACTGTTGATCAGAGACCACAAGGACACACTTTTCAACCTCACCCCCTGTGGAGGAACACAGCGTCACCTGATTGACTTAACATGATATAGCTTTGTTTGTCTCCTTCCTCACATTCTGGTCTCGTGCACTCTCACAGTTGTAAAGGAATGTACCGAAGCGGCAGCTGTACAGGTGATCAAGGATTGTCAGCAGGAGGCGCTCATTGAACTCAAAGGCTGTGGGGAACTGAGAAGGAAGGTTTTTAATTAGAAAGTTCAGGCAGTAACAAACACCCTACAAACCTGTTTAGTCATCTGCCACACACAATCGATGAACTGGACGAAGATGGGAGACCTGTCCTGGTCGGCGTGGTTCTTGTCACCATGACCTATCCTCTGCAAGCAGACATTTTTTAGACATGTTAGGATTTAGTGTGACAGAATTGATTAGGAGAACAAATATATTCAAAATAAGGCAAAATGTTACCCACTGAAGCAAACTTGTGCCCAAAGCTGATCCATTCTTTCTCAATGAGCACCTGCAAGGATGCAGAAAGAGTTTGAGAACGTCATTTTTGTACCGGTATATGTATATAGTGGTTCATGTCCACAACCTGTCAATGTCGATCAACTCATCAATTCTTGGTCCACCACATTCGTCTTATTACTGACTAAAGACTGTATCATTTTAGACAAAAGATGCCACTAACTTGTTTAAAAGGCACATTAAATAAAAAAACAAACTTCCTTCCCTCACAATATTGTTCAATTTATTCCAGAGTTGATCATCTTTTATTTTAGGTCCCACTCTGCTCTTCCACTTATATGCTTGCAACTTACACAAAAATGGCTTAACCAATTAGAAAGGCATTCTAAGAGCGCAAATCTCTGCCAGGCTATCTCCCAATAGTAAAGAGTTCTTAAAAAATTCTGAATCCCGACAGTGATTTCGATCACCCCCAAAATGTAATCACTTTGTCCTTATCCCATTTCTGACCTTTCATGAAAGTTTCACCAAAATCTGCCCATACATTTTTAAGTTGTTGCTAATTAACACACAGATAAACAGAAAGTCAGTCAAGTAACGTAGTAGAAATGATCAGTATCATCCCTGAAATCTAAACACTTATCCCATTTCTTCCCATAACATTTTGAGTTATAATGTACACAAACTGACAAACCCTGGCAATTACATAATGTGTGAAAGGTAAAAAAGGTAACGGTAAGAAAAACAGAAAGCACTGTGAGCATAATATTTGTATAATAATATTGGCACTGTCTGTAACGATAATGCAGCAAGCTACTTTTACATGGAGGCTGTTGCCCTGAATTCCACCTGAGGGATCCCGAAGCGTTCCCAGGCCAGAGGAGAGATGTAATCCCCCCCATCTGGTCCTGTATCTCCTGCCCGAGGGCAGCAGTTCCAAAAGTTTATGTCCATGGTAAAAGGGGTCCCTTATGTTTTGGGCCTTTTTGAGGCACATGGCACTGTACAGTTCATCTAGGGAGGGGAGAGAGCATCCAGTGATCTTCATGGCAGTTTTTATGACCCTCTGAAGTGCATTTCTCTCTACCGCCGTGCAGCCAGCATACCATACACGCATGCAGTATGTCAGCACACACTCTATTGAGCAGCGATAGGACACAAACATTTCTTGTGAAAGGTTGTTCTTTTTGAGGAGTCTCAGAAATTAAAGTCTCTGCTGTGCCTTTTTGATGGTCACTGAGGTGTTCATACTCCACGACAGGTCTTCCTCGATCTGGATCCCCAGGAACCTGAAGTTGGAGACCTTTCCACATAGTCCCCATTGATGTACCGTGGTTGAATGTTTGTTTTTTCTTCCGGAAATCCATGATTAGCTCCTTCGTCTTGGTGGTGTTAAGGACCAGGTTGTTTTCCCTGCCCAGTTGCCGCCCTTTGAGGCACCTAAGACCTTCTGGCCACAGCTCGCACCTGCAGCTTTAGCAATAGAGGCTTAGAACGTTGCCCATTCCTGTTCAATGTCTCCAACCTCCACAGGGACGGCAGAGAAGTCCCGCCGGAGGTGAGTTGAGGTCACTCCGGACAGAGGACTCTTCCAAATGTTCCCAGTTCCCCCGCACTACACGCTTGGGTTTTCCAGGTCTGTCCGAGGTTTCCTCCTCCATCTGACCCAACTCACCACCAAATTGTGATCAGTTGACAGTTCAGTCCCGCTCTCCACCAGAGTGCCCAAAACATACGGCCTCAGATCAGCTGATACAATTACAAAATCAATCATTGATCTTTGGCCTAGGGTGCTCTGGTACCAGGTACACCTATGAGCATCCTTATGCTTGAACATGGTGTTTGTTATCGCAAGTCCACGACTAGCACAGAAGTCCAATAACAATCCATACTTGGACTGATACTTGGACTGGCGTGATTGGGAGGAACGGTCTACCTGATCTGAATCTTTTAAATCATGCTATTCAATAAATCTTTCAAGTCTAACCCCGGACAAAAAATAAATATTAAATTAAAAAAAAAACCTTCGGATGTCTCCATATCTCACTTACTAGAAATGTAACAAAACATTTATTGATGTTAATTGATAGACTGACATCTTTTGTTCAAAATTATTTTTGTTCCGTGACTAATGGTAATCGCTCACAATGTTCACACATGTTATTGTTCTCCATAGTGTCAAACGTGAAATGTATTTCTTCCAGGCGTGGAAATATTTGCATTGAGTAACTTGTTACAATGAATGGTATTGTATTGGTGGTGGTTTATCCAACTTCCCTAGCTGACAAAAGACAGTAGTTCTGTTTGGATCTCCTCTGTGACTCACTCCAAACCCCTTTCCTACAAGCAGCTAAAATAAATGTGATTAACTGTTTTCCTAACTTGTCCCCGCATGTCAAGATGAAATCGGATATGATTGGATTTCATTTGTTAACATTTCTGTTTTAATTCAATGACAAACTTATAATCAAATTGTCTCGTTTTTATTCTAGGGAAAAAGGTGGCTCCATGCTACGGATGCGGACTGTGGCTTTGATGCGGACTGACGGTGCTGCAGTCAGGCTGACTCCCGTGGCCACTAAGAAGTAAGACAAGTTTATAACGTTTTGTTTCTCTGATTTGGTCATCTAATTTTTCTCCTTTGCACTAACCCTTACAGTTCCGGTGCTTGGCTACAGAAGCTAGTAACTCAAATTATGCTTGCAATTTCAAGCATCGCAAAAAGCTGAGAGACAACTTATTTTAAAATACTCGTAAATTGGGGTACTCGTAAACTAAGGTGCCACTGTACAATGACAATTATTAGTCAACGAAATGTACAGTATACTTGAAGGAACAAATGTAAACCGACCTGTAATCCTTTGAGAGTGCGGTAGTGACTGTCCAGCATGAGCATGGCCAAAGACGTGAGCTGAGCCGTCCTGTCCCAGCCGTCGCTGCAGTGAACTACCACAGAATTCCCACAGGACACTTTGTCTGCTACTTGGATGGCTCCTGACAACACCAACTACACACACACAAGCACGCAGTATCATGCTAAGGACCGCACAGCTTCCTTTAAATGATAGGGACGATCAGCCTGTGTGCTTACCTTGACATGTTCAAGCCAGTGTGTGGACTCTAGACTGGACAGCCAATGAGATTCTTCTACATTGGGATATACTATGTCTTTAAGTTTCTTCAGGGACTCCCGCATGACGTGGATGTTCTGGATGTCAAGGAATATGAGCTCTGCGTTCTGGTACTCATCACCTTCATAGCCACCCCCTGTGGCCTGCATTTAAATTTTGGGTTAAAAAAGGATACATTTCCTGCACCATTTATTTATGTATTTAACCAATGAACAACCTTGTTTGCCACAGCATTGACGTTGGGGCGAGCGTCGTAGATGGTAAGCTTGGTGGTGTTGTTAGCTTCCCTAATCAGGTCCAGATAGCGCTCATCATCCTTGTTCCTTTTACCAGACATGCCAACCAGAGGCTGGCTGCAGCGCGCGATCACAGCCTGATTCTCTCTGTGGATCCACGACAGCACCTGTGGTGAAGGGAAGAAATTAATAACAGGTGCAGAAAGACTCCAAGTCCAAATGTGTCATGATGCACTTACTGGTATGCGTGCCCTAGACCTGAAGGAGGCCACTCTCCTCAGGTCATCCTCTTTACATTTAAAGGGCACAGCCAACACAGTGGGGTAGGTGTCACACAATTCATAACTTTTATTGATGAATGTAATGCGCCACTTGTTATTTGGTAAGCCCTGAAACCAAAAACCACACATTAGCTCCTTATTTGTCTTTTCCCCCCAGCACAATGAGCAACATCACCTCCCTTACCTGCCGTCTGAACTCCTCTACGGGCTTGTAGATATTCCAGCCGTTCTCCTCGTACTTCTCCTGAGTCAGGTATGCAAACAGAGGCTGGATAGATTAGGGGAAAGAAACAGGACTTTAAAGTTGCAGGCTAATTTCAGGACACCTATGTTGATTCTAATGTAAATTTAAACCACATAGATAGGTACACCCACCACACTGCGCCCAACAGTAGAAAAAGACTGCAAAACAGCATTCAGAGGCATCCAAAACTTTGTGCAAGTTCACACTAAAATTGCTTAAACCTTATGATTCAACGCTTTGACCTTGTTTAACACAAGTTTTCAACATTGTAACAATATGTGTAAGTCAGAAATGAGGAAATTTATCATAGGCCGCCTTTATGATTCAACACAAGTATCCAACATTGTAACAATATGTGTAAGTCAGAAATGAGGAAAATTATCATAGGCCCCCTTTAAAATCAATACATGTCTTTCTGTCACATGATTTGGCTAGTAAAAGGCTTTTGGTCATCTGTCATACAGCCAGTAGATGGAGCTAGATTTTTACCAGGCCATGTGAGACAGGGAAGGCGTGCTTGAAGAGGAGCTCAAAGATGTCTCTTCTGCTGTGACCTTCCTGCTTGAGGGCAAACCTCAGATTCCTCATGTCCTGGTAGTACATAAAGATGACAGCAAAGGGATGTGAGAGGCAATATATAGCTCGGAAAACAAGTTGGAAAAAAAATACCTTGCAGGTGATGTCCAGGCCATACGAGTTCTCTCCTCTACTTGACGCTCCGCCCATTTTCTCTACTCGACTGATGGTACCCAGAGGAACATCCAGTGTCACTGCCACATCCTAGAAGTCAAAGGCAAACTGAATAAACTTCAAAATGTGAATAATACACTCTACACTATCATTATGCACTTAGTTGAGCAGATGTTGCTAATGTGATCTCGTAACATACAGTGGGGCAAAAAAGTATTTAGTCAGCCACCGATTGTGCAAGTTCTCCCACTTAAAATGATGACAGAGGTCTGTAATTTTCATCATAGGTACACTTCAACTGTGAGAGACAGAATGTGAAAAATGGATACATGGATGATACAGCAGAGGATTGGGAGAATGTAATGTGGTCAGATGAAACCAAAATAGAACATTTTGGTATAAACTCAACTCGTCGTGTTTGGAGGAAGTAGAATACTGAGTTGCATCCCAACAACACCACACCTACTGTGAAGCATGGTGGTGGAAACATCATGCTTTGGGGCTGTTTTTCTGCTAAGGGGACAGGATGATTGATCCGTGTTAAGGAAAGAATGAATGGGGCCATGTATCGTGAGATTTTGAGCCAAAACCTCCTTCCATCAGTGAGAGCTTTGAATAGTTGACCAAATACCTATTTTCCACCATAATTTACAAATAAATTCTTTAAAATTCCTACAATGTGAATTCCTGGATTTTTTTTTCACATTCTGTCTCTCACAGTTGAAATGTGTACCTATGATGAAAATGACAGACCTCTGTCATCATTTTAAGTGGGAGAACTTGCACAATTGGTGGCTGACTAAATACTTTTTTGCCCCACTGTACAAAGAGCGCAGTAATCTGCGCCTGACACGGCACACTTCCTCTTTTCTGGCTTAACTGTTGTGCGATCACTTCTTATTTATGTTATTACTGATAACTGATACAATTCTTATTATAAATAAAATACAAAAAAACGAAATAATCCTGAAGTCAAACCCACGGTACACTTGCTCACTTTTGTGTGTGAAAGACATGCCATTTAATTGATACGATCGCTTTTAATTTATAAGCGGTAATTAAGAAATAAAAACAAATAGATTCCTTTTTCTCAAAACCGATAAGTTGTATATATCCTTCATGTTTTATTTAACTGCAGTCAATGCAGGAGTGTGGCAAACATGTCATAGCAAACAAACATCCGAAAAATTGCGGCGACTTGGAAGTAGTGTCTCGAGTGGTTTGCGGCTTGACAGTGTTAACTTTTCGGACGCAGTGGCGGTAGTAACAGCCTTTTTATGCAAGTGGTATTGGCAGAGCAAGCATTTTCATGGGCTTTTGGGGGACCGTCGTGGTGCTGTTGGCGTTTAGGAAGGCTGTTGAGGTTAGATGTATTGAAACCGTTTTTTTAAATCCCTCTTTGTGGAATGTTTGCTGGGCATTTCATGCAGGTGGTAAGCGAGATGACGTCCTCTAAAGAAGTCCCGCACATGTTTTTTACACTCTAATCTCTGGTGAGCTGGGAGCAAGTTTACAACCTCCTACAAGTTAGAAGGGCTTGATTTGTCTACTCTAACCCACCTACAGAACAGTATGGGTAATCTTGCCTCAGAGCGTTTTTGAATTTTTTTAATAGATTATTGTAGCTATTTTTTTATATTGGATTGACGCCATTACTCCTAATATCGGCCTAAGCATTCCTATCAGTAATTCGTAGGTAATAAGTCATGAATGACATTTGGCACCTTTCATAGTGGACATGATTACAATGACTCAAAATAAGTCTGGCATGTCATTGAAATTGTAGTCGAAACGGAAGTGATGGGACAAGCAATCCGTGTGACACTGTGAGGGCAAGCCAGCAGAGGGTCAGCCGAGGTAAGGAGAATCCCGCCCAAATCCAGTAAAGTATGAATTGCCTTGGACAAGTATGCCCTAAAAATAAGAAGCATGTCTCACGTGACACCCAGTGCATCAATATAAACTTACAGAATCTGAACTCCGAAAGTAGAGTCTGTAGTTCGTGATCAACACTTTGCCTTTGACTGCACCGCTGAACGGACAAATGTAGATGATGTCCTTATCTGCAAATTAAAAAAATGAGAAATATTTGCAACGGGGGGAAAACCAATTAATTGTGAAAAGAGTGGGACCTCACCTGTGATTCTCTCCTCCCCTGGCAGCAGGGTGACATCAGCTAACAACTCCATCTTCAGAGACTCTCTAGAAGTCTACAACGAAACAAACACACTTATTGAAGATGTGCGATTCCTGTAAATCTCTACTTTTAACATGAGTCAAACAAGGTCACACTTACACTGGAGATGTGAGTGTCCAATGCATTGGAATTATACACAGAGATCGGTGAGGCCATTGCTTAGGGAGGGAAGGGGGACTTCCACAGGCTAAAGGCAACAACACAAAGTATGTTAATGCTATATATGGGACATATTGTACATTTAATACTAAAATGCACTAAATTGATTATGAAATCAGGTTTACAAAATGAGACTTAAATGGCCTTATGAAAATACTGCCAAGATGGCAGCTTTCATAGTGTAAAAGGTAAAAAAATAAAAGGCGACATCACTCCTTCTTTTATGAGACACATGAGAGGCCGCTGAACAACAGTGCTGGATCATCTGCCCAAGTAGATGTGGATGTCATACATAATACAGTATACATGCTATTGTAGTTTAAATTAAGAAGAATGTTTGCATGTCTTCCCTCCATTAATAGGAAAATGGCCAGCACACCTCAATGTTTACTCTCAAGACCAGTTGATGATAAAATACTGCTCTCTATTACGTAGGTCAAAATAAATTGAGATCCCTGTCAAATTCACAACCAGGACAGTAGGTGTGTCCAAACTTTCCCCTCGTAAGTAAGGGGTAACATAAAAAACTAAGTTGGGGACACTTGGTTATTTGTAACAATAAACTCATCCAATGTGGCACCAGATATATAAATTGCTTATTGTGGCAACTAAACCGCCTTTTTGAGAGCTCTAATATACTCTAAAACTTACCAAATCACGTTAGCGTATGTATTTTCAACTTCAAATGTAACAGAAACAAACTTAAAATGTTGAGGCCCCTCCTTACTTACAATAAGAAAGAAAAGAAAAAGGCATACTAATTCTTTGTCATCTTCTGAAGTAAGCAACAGCAAGTATCACGCATGTCATGCATGGCGATGGTCTGCGTGTAAGTTTTGTGGTACTGTTTAAGCACATTTTGTCTATATACGCACAGAAATAAAGAGATAGGTATTTATTCATTTATGCAAAATGCAAAAACACATCCAAATAACACCACTGAGATTGCAGCTGCTACCTCAGTATTATTAAATTTACGCACAAAATATTGCCATTAAAATATCTCTGTCAGACCATGATGGGGCAACTTCTACTCAAAAACCTACTCATATTTGCTCGATCTCAAATGATTTGCAGTCAGAAATCAAACAACAGTAAATGGGCAAAAATCATCAAAGAGAACACACTGATTAGGTTTTGCGGGCTTTGCAGACCTTTATTATTTGTATCTGTGGAATATGCTCTGGGGCCAATTTTAGCCAATTACCTCCCAACCTGGATGAAATTGTATAAGTTGTGCTGAAAGTAATCAGTGTTACATTAGTCACTTTTATTAAGGTTAATCCAAAATCAAAACGCCATAAACAGGGTTTTGAGCAGAGGAGCCAGCTGACTCGTATGCACAAAAACATTCCATACACTCTTTTTCATGGCAAAGTTGAGATGTATTAAGAGTAAACTGAATGTGGAAATGTGCGGTGCCTCACGCAAACTTTATGCTTCACTTACGCATTTCTACATGCTGTGTATACTTTCGCAACACACAGAGTTGGTAATTTGGGCTTTGCCATCATTTAATTTCAACAAGGTAAAAGATTGAGGCATGGACACAAAATTCATTTAATGCTTCATATTCATATTTGGGAGGAGTCAGATGTATATAAACGTATCTAGGCAATCATTTTACCAGCTATTGCTGTCAGAATGTGTCCATCTAACTCCAGCACAGCTTGGCCAGTTGGTCATAAAGTTTCAGCTGCTGGGAAGTGTAAAGTAAGTAGCTTTCTTCTGTTGTAATAATAAATTGAGTACACAAATAAAAGTTACCGTAGTCTTTCATATCCTTTTTGATATGCAGGCATGTTTAAATGTAAAATATTTCTATTTAAATGTTCCATAATCTCCACGTAAAACTGTAATCTGGCTGTGAGCAGGCTACTCTATAAACACATTTTGTTGTCAGTTACAAAAATAATATTACCTACAATTGCTCCCACCTCTTCTTAAGTTTTACATACAGAAACTATCCTTTAAACGGGATGACCACTGCTTCATCTCTGCCCCCCCCTCATCTCCATATTCTTCACCTTCTTCCCGATGTAGTAACACTTGTTTCTTATTAGTTCCTGTGTGCGGCTGTGTGACTCTACAGCATTGACAGGCTCTCACACACTTTATCACACTGGGAACGCCAGAAACAAGCAGCTTCTACTCCTTAGCAGTGAATTCTGATTGGGCAGATGATCTCAGGCACATGGTTAATTTCAGTTTGATTTGCGTATTTATATCGGAGCGCGGCCAGCTGCAGACCAAAATGTACTCTCATTTCCACATTGATTGAAATGTAAAAAGGAAATGTGCCTGGATCAATGAGTGCTCACCCTTTATTACATCTCAAATGGTTTGTGCGTACAAAGTTTTTTGAATTTGAGCGTACACCATTTTTTAGTAGGAAATCCACAAAAATACATGACGCCCTGGAGATCAGCGCAGCATGCAATAAAATTCAAGGCGTCAAAAGGTGTGCATTGCAGAGGTGGGAAAAAACGACAGGTTCTCTGATGCATCATGATTACGTGGGAAAAATCATGAATCAATGCACAAATGTCCAAATATTGATCATTTGCATAGGTTAGATAAAGTGATAGAGACAGTAAGGGATCTCAAAATTCAGTATTCATGTTCTCTAAAAGTTAGTTCTACATTTAGTTTTGACTAACTATGGGAGAACCATTAGCCAACAACATTCTTTTAACGTTATGTGTCAGCTAAGTTAGTGCAGACACACGCGTAGGAGGAGAACATAAGCTATGCTAACCGCGGCGGTCGGGTAGCTTGAATGTGAAGAGGTGAAACAAAGAATACTTTTTACACTTGAACATAGGGCAAAAGGAACCACAGTATAAGAATAAGTTCCCAGCTAAGAAGAAGAAAATAACGAGTAGATTAATAAGTCAGGGGTGACAATAGTAATCAGAGTGCGGCCGCCGGCCTGCATCACTTTTAGCCGTAGATATGACTGAGGAGATAAACGATACACGTCACAAGTTTATGGCGACTAAGGCCAAAGTGTCTGAACATTCTGTGTTTTTAAAATCACAAAAATTAAATGAAGGATGCCTCACGCTCGCCAAGTAGGGACGTTTTCTTATTTTTTCACTTAACAGGCTAATACAGTTCTCATGTATCTCGTCTTCTATACGTATAAATACAGTGCATTCGGAAAGTATTCACCTTTTCCACATTTATTATGTTACAGCCTTCTTCCAAAGTGGAAGAAATATATATATGTCCTCAAAATACCCCATATTGAGAACGTGAGAATATTTTTATTTATTTCTACTTTCCCGCATTTAATAAAAAACTAAATAAAATAAAAAATCACATGTACGGAAGTATTCAAAGCCTCTGCTCCCTATGTTGATGCACCTTTGGCAGCAATTACAGCCTAAAGTATTTTTGAATACGATTACACACAATCTTGGCACACCTATCTTTGGGCAGTTTCGTCTATTCCTCTTTGCAGCATCTCTCAAGCTCAATCACGTTGGGGTGAGAAGCATTGATTTTCACCCAAGATGTCAAAAATGTGTTAATGTTGCAGGTCTGCAAATAGCACAGAGGCCACACCCAGGACAGTTAGCGGATTAATATAAATTAAATGTATCCGCGAACGGGCTACCTCGTAGCCTGACGTTAACGTGATTGTGATTGGATACTCACTTGACACTCCCAAGTTAATATCCAATCAGAAGTTGCACTTTACAAAATCAGGAAGTGTTGCACCGGAGCGAAGACAGAGCAGAGAAACCCACAAAGAAATAGAGCAAAGCGTTGATTAGGTGTCAGATATATATTTGCAAGGCAATTTTTATGAAGGATATTTAAAAAGAAACTACATCTTGTGAGACGAGGTTTGCCGGCTCAGGAAGCTAGCTAAGCCACTTCTACTCGAATCAACCAACTTTGAGCTTTACCACAGGCTTATACGGCATTGAATTGGTGATACAAATTGTGAGTTCAAATATTTTATTTCACTATTTTGTCGAGTTGTTTTTTTTACAATTATTGTAATTTTGACAGTACCACATAAGATATGTTTTAATTGCTGATGCAGGTTTGATTTTCAAAGGCGCCGGAAAATAACCCGTTTTGTACAATGTTGAGTTGTTTCAATACTCAGTAGTGCCTAAATGTGTTCCTGTATATCATTTCTCCAGCAATTGTCATATGGTGACATAAATGATGCTATTTTGAGAGGTAATCATTCATACTTTCAGGTATGACTATAATCTCACTACAATACTGTTAACACAATAAGCAGATAAGGGAATTTCCAGAATTATCCTAGTAAATGTGTCTAATTACATCTGAAAATCTCCCACTGCCGCCGCCTTTTTTTTTTTGCTTCAGTCAAACTTTCCTCATCTACAAATCTTTAATCCTCGCTCAAATTAATGGGGAAATCGTCGCTTTCTCGGTCCGAATTGCTCTTACTGCTGGTGACTCACATTATAAACAATGTGAGGATGTGAGGAACCCCCAAAACGGTGACGTCACGTGCACATCGTCTGCTACTTCCGGTACAGGCAAGACTTTATTAGCGACCAAAAGTTGCGAACTTTTTCGTCGATGTTCTCGACTAAATCCTTTCAGCAAAAATATGGCAATATCGCAAAATTATCAAGTATGACACATAAAATTTACCTGCTATCCCCGTTTAAATAAGAAAATCTCATTTCAGTAGGCCTTTAAGCTCAAGGATAATATCCCGAAAACATGCATTTTGCTGCTTGCACACAAAAACAAATACTAGGTGGAAGTAATATGCTGTTTTTTTAGCCTTTCGGTTATAATACTTGTGGCTGTAATACAAGACTGTTTTTGATGCAGGTGTACCTAAAAGAGTAGCAGGTTAAGTCCAATACATTAACACCAGCAGTCATCACGGATATGTATTAATTAATCAAAGTCAATAATGTGGATGTTCACCCATCCATCCGACTCTCAGGTATGACTATAATCTCACTAAAATAATGTTAACACAATAAGCAGATAAGGGAATTTCCAGAATTATCCTAGTAAATGTGTCTAATTACATCTGAAAATCTCCCACTGCCGCCGCCTTTTTCTTTTTTGCTTCAGTCAAACTTTCCTCATCCACAAATCTTTAATCCTCGCTCAAATTAATGGGGAAATCGTCGCTTTCTCGGTCCGAATTGCTCTTACTGCTGGTGACTCACATTATAAACAATGTGAGGATGTGAGGAACCCCCACATCGGTGACGTCACGTGCACATCGTCTGCTACTTCCGGTACAGGCAAGACTTTATTAGCGACCAAAAGTTGCGAACTTTTTCGTCGATGTTCTCGACTAAATCCTTTCAGCAAAAATATGGCAATATCGCAAAATTATCAAGTATGACACATAGAATTTACCTGCTATCCCCGTTTAAATAAGAAAATCTCATTTCAGTAGGCCTTTAAGCTCAAGGATAATATCCCGAAAACATGCATTTTGCTGCTTGCACACAAAAACAAATACTACATGGAAGTAATATGCTGTTTTTTTTAGCCTTTCAGTTATAATACTTGTGGCTGTAATACAAGACTGTTTTTGATGCAGGTGTACCTAAAAGTGTAGCAGGTTAAGTCCAATACATTAACACCAGCAGTCATCACCGATATGTATTAATCAATCAAAGTCAATGATGTGAATGTTCACCCATCCATCCGACTTTCAGGTATGACTATAATCTCACTAAAATACTGTTAACACAATAAGCAGATAAGGGAATTTCCAGAATTATCCTAGTAAATGTGTCTAATTACATCTGAAAATCTCCCACTGCCGCCACCTTTTTTTTTTTTGCTTCAGTCAAACTTTCCTCATCCACAAATCTTTAATCCTCGCTCAAATTAATGGGGAAATCGTCGCTTTCTCGGTCCGAATTGCTCTTACTGCTGGTGACTCACATTATAAACAATGTGAGGATGTGAGGAACCCCCACATCGGTGACGTCACGTGCACATCGTCTGCTACTTCCGGTAAAGGCAAGACTTTATTAGCGACCAAAAGTTGCGAACTTTTTCGTCGATGTTCTCGACTAAATCCTTTCAGCAAAAATATGGCAATATCGCAAAATTATCAAGTATGACACATAGAATTTACCTGCTATCCCCGTTTAAATAAGAAAATCTAATTTCAGTAGGCCTTTAAGCTCAAGGATAATATCCCGAAAACACGCATTTTGCTGCTTGCACACAAAAACAAATACTACGTGGAAGTAATATGCTGTTTTTTTAGCCTTTAAGTTATAATACTTGTGGCTGTAATAGAAGACTGTTTTTGATGCAGGTGTACCTAAAAGAGTAGCAGGTTAAGTCCAATACATTAACACCAGCAGTCATCACCGATATGTATTAATCAATCAAAGTCAATAATGTGAATGTTCACCCATCCATCCATTTCTACCGCTTGTCCCCTTTGGGGTCGCGTGGGGCACACGTTCATTATTCTTGAAGTTGCGAGCCGATGATTTAAAACATTTAACATTCTCAAGTGATCAGCAAGCACATGTGTGGTAAAGTAAAAAGAAGAATACACAGTGAAAAGGAGCTCATTTCTAATAAAAAGGCCGTATGGTGTTGGTGAAGCACAGAGGCTAGTATTTGTACAAAAGGCAGCACTTTGTAGCTGTCACAAGTGGCAGCAGAGTACATTATTATTCGTGGAAACAACATTAAACACACCCAGCGTGAACAGCGACAAAACACAGCTTTAAAAGCCTGATGTCAACTTTTCCAACTTGTCCATTCCAGGAGGCACAGCTGAGGACTTCCACCAGGAAACAGTGGAGGCCTCGGTCCTCAGACAGCGTCTTCCCACCAAAACGCTCGCCATATTTTACTACACAGCGCACCCGAAGGGTAGACAAAGTCCTCCGAGGAACACCCGACGCAAACTTAGTGAGTCCTGTGGGGGCCAAATGTCTTAACTTACCCGCAAAGTGCGATTCTCCCGTGTGTAAATGTCGACCCGTTTCCCTCAAGCCACAGCAGGAACTTACCCTACGTCATGTGCCGGCCTGTCATGGCGGCCATTGGCTGCTTGTCAAATTGGAGCTCGCAGTTAATGCTGGGAAGTGGAGTTCGAAGAGTGTGCCTTTCATTCGTTTCTATAAAATAATAAAATAGATGATTCTAGTGTTGAAACTGAAATTATGTCATCTTTGTGCATGTATACACAGTATTCAAACCCCTTTACATGTTCAGTCCTTGTTTCATTGCAGACATTTGCTCAAATAAAAAAAGTTTATTTTATTTTACGTATCAACCACTCAATCAATGTTTATTTATATAGCCCTGAATCACAAGTGCCTCAAAGGGCTGCACAAACTACAAACCAAAAACTCACCCCAGTGGGATGTCGACCATGATGACTATGAGAAACTTTGGAAAAGACCACATAAACGTGATAAACATTTTTTTTTTTGCAATTAATCATTAACTTTAGAATTTGATGCCAGCAACACGTGACAAAGAAGTTGGGAAAAGTGGCAATAAACACTGATAACATTGAGGAATGTTCATCAAACACCTATATGGAACATCCCACAGGTGTCCAGGCTAATTGGGAACAGGTGGGTGCCATGATTGGGTATAAAAGCAGCTCCCATGAATTGCTAAGTAATTCACAAACAAGGATGGGGTGAGGGTCACCCATTTGTAAGCAAATCGTCGAACAGTTTTAGAACAATATTTCTCAACGAGCTATTGCAAGGAATTTAGGGATTTTACCATCTACGGTCCGTAATATCATCAAAAAGTTCAAAGAATCTGGAGAAATCACTGCACGTAAGTGATGATATTACAGACGTTTGATCCCTCAGGCGGTACTGCATCAAAAACCGACATCGGTGTGTAAAGGATATCACCACATGGGCTAATAACACTTCATAAAACAACTGTCAGTAACTACAGTTGGTCGCTACATCTGTAAGTGCAAGTTAAAACTCTACTATGCAAAGCCAGACCCATTTATCAACAATATCCTGAAACGCAGCCGGCTTGGCTGGGCCCAAGCTCACCTTAGATGGACTGATGCAAAGTGAAAAGGTGTTCTGTGGTCTGACGAGTCCACATTTCAAATTATATTTGGAAACTGTGGACGTGGTGTCCTCCAGAACAAAGAGGAAAATAACCATCCGGATTGTTATAGGCGCAAAGTTCAAAAGCCAGCATTTGTGATGGTATGGGGGTGTATTAGTGCCCAAGGCATGGGTAACTTACACATCTGTGAAGGCACCATTAATGCTGAAAGGTTCATACAGGTTTTGGAGCAACATATGTTGTCATCCAAGCAACATTTCCCTGCTTATTTCAGCAAGACAAGTGTTACAACAGTGTGGCTTTGTAAAAAAAGAGTGCGGGTACTTTCCTGGCCCGCCTGCAGTCCAGACCTGTCTCCCATCAAAAATGTGTGGGGCATTATGAAGCGTAAAATACAACAGCGGAGATCCCAGACTGTTGAACGACTGAAGCTCTACATAAAACAAGAATGGGAAAGAATTCCACTTTCAAAGCTTCAACAGTTGTTTTCTTCAGTTCCCAAACGTTTATTGAGTGTTGTTAAAAGAAAAGCTGATGTAACACAGTGATGAACATGCCCTTTCCCAACTACTTTGGCACGTGTTGCAGCCATGAAATTGTAAGTTAAATATTATTAGCAAAAAAAAAATTAAGTTTATGAGTTTGAACATCAAATATCTTTTCTTTGTAGTGCATTAAACTGAATGTGGGTTGAAAAGGATTTGCAAATCATTGTATTCCGTTTATATGTACATCTAACACAATTCCCCAACTCATATGGAAACGGGGTTTGTATTTGATTTTATCAAATGTTTGGGTAGATTTTTTTTATTTTTTTAAACAAAACCTGTTTTTATTAGAGCTGTTTATTTATGTTGCAGAGAAATTTAGTTCATCATAGAACTGGCACCCAAAATTAAAAAATTTGAATTAAGAATAATTTTGAACCGAGATTTGATTTTGAATCCTATCGTACCTCCCAAGAATTGAATGATTCACAGCCCTAAAACACATATATTTTCTATATATATATATATATATATATTAGGGGTGTGGGAAAAATCGATTCTAATTTGAATCGCGATTCTCATATATATATATATATATATATATATATATATATATATATATATATATATGGACCTAGCATGTGCATACTGTGTTGCTATTCTTGTCACAACTGTGGTGACATTGTGGATGTACTGGACACCACCAAGAGGTGTTTCTTACAATTTCCTGATCTGAACAATGGCTGAGGACAAGGCAGTACTTGTAAAAAGAAAAGTGAGTAGACAGTTAAGATGGAAAAACCTGTGCAGAATTGTCTATAGCAGAGCGAGGGTACATAGTGAAAGAGCACTAATCAAACAAATTACTTTTCCAATTGATTTGACTGCACTCCCTTCAGCACAATGCTTTGTGTACAGGGACATTGATTTCACAGACAGGGAACATATCGACACAACAATACCTTGTCACACACAAGGTTCCACTGAGCGATGCTCTGCAAGTGGCCTGGAAATTCACGGCACAAAGAATGTGCTTTTTTGTGGTTTCCACCGACAACCAAGGGTTTCCAGGTAAATTGGTTGTTCTGACGCTATTTACCTGTCACTGAAACCGTGTGTTGTGCAGAGCTTGGCAACACAAAGTCATCTCAACTCAGAGCCCCTAATGACTTCACAAAAGGAGTGAGCTCCCAGAGAGGTTGTCTCAAACCCACACAGGTCACAGGACTCAGACCAGCTGTCAGTCTCTACTTTGAGCAAAAACAGGTGATGGGCTTCTTGGGGTCAGTGGTCAACAGTGGATCAGTTTTAAATTGCAACACAATGAATAATGGGAAAATATGACATATTGTGGAACACCGTGAGGGCAGTAAGTGAGTCTTTTACCGTTCTCCCACTAAATAAAGAACCGGAAAGTATGATGCAATGTATGAGGCACTACTGCAAATGACACAATAATAATAATAAAAATAATTACCTTTTTAAAAATATTTAAAATACGGTGTGAAATCATTTATTTTTTTGTCCATTATAATTACTTGATACATAGTCCAGTATTCCAGTGTATTAAGAATGCATAATACAAAGGCTAGACACTTCTGTCATCGAGTGGAAGGCATTTTTTTTTGTTTTTCCTGTCAAAAGATTTCATTAATCATTATACTTCATTTGTACTAAATAAATAATTTCAAACCAAAATAAGTGAAATTAGACCATTTTTTGTGGCACAATGGCTCACTGGAAAATTTTATATCACAGAAAAACTGGTGGACCGCAGTCCAAGTCAGGATCAAGGTCCCATCCTATACAGACCTGGACCTTTAATCAAGAAATTATTAACATATTTGCAATTTCTAGCTGTTTTTAGGTTCATATTTGCAATTTCTAGCTGTTTTTAGGTTCAGTGCATCAGGAGATCCACTGACCAATTGCTTGCGAGTTAAAAAATCCCAAATGATACTGCTCGACCATTCAAATTTGTACAATTCTGTGACCATTGTGATCCTAAATACAGAATGGGTGGAGATCCAGGGCAACAAGAGAGAAAAACAGAGAGAGAGGGATATGAGAGATACGGCTAGAGAAATTATGGAGAAAAGAGGACAGAGGGACAAGTGAACCGAAGACTGCATAAAAACGAACCCGTGTGGTTCTCTGCTGGAAAATAAAAGTGGACATTGAAAATAGAGCTTGAATACAAAATTGAAAAACTCATTCATGTTCATTCAATAGAATCACCAAAACAGTCTGTCATATGCCGGAAGATTGTAGCACTTCCAAAAAGTGTCAATGTAAAACACCACAATGAGGCAAAGAACGACATTTCTGACCAAACATGTCCACTTAAGTCTCAAGCAATTACTGCTCTGAGGTACTAATGGAGGTTCCTTCTGACCATTCCAGCTTACAGTGTGTTTAAGGTCCTGTCATGACAAAATAAAGCTTGACAGTCTATTGCAGAGGTGTCGAACTTGTTTTCAATGAGGACCACATTATGGCTTCCCTCACAGGGCTGTGTAACAGTGAATATATGAATATAGATATTCGCCATTTTCATGATATCACAACTTACTGTACAATTTGTTGGTTTTTACAGGATATTACTGCAAATGGAAACACGGTAACACTTTTTGTAATTGGTCAAATGTATTGTTTTTATGTTGTATCACTGTAAATGGAAAAGGGGTAACTGTCATGACGTGGACTTTGGTGAGGTTTGTTTTCCCGTGGTGCAAAGCGACTGGACCGGACACGACGTGAAGGTGATGACATCTTTTAATTATACTATAAACCGGAACAAACAAAAGGCGCTCCAGCGGAGGTACAAAACTTGGCTATGAAAACAAAAACTATAACGTAAACTATGGACATGAAACAAAACTTGCAAACTATGGCATTAATAACGAAAACTTACTTGGAACGAGAAAAGAGCATGGATCATCAGCATGGATAACAAGGGTGCGTAGAGGGTGATGTCGCCAGGCTGACTGCCTGGCAACTGCAGGCTTAAATATTGCTGTGGTGATTAACAGGTGCATGAGTCCAAGTGAATCAGGTGCGTGACATGACAGGTGAAAACTAATGAGTTGTCATGGTGACAAAAACAAACAAGAATGCACAATGAGTCCAAAACCAAACAGAATGTGACCACAAAACATGACAGTAAACCCATTTTCATTTTTAAGGTAAAATTCTGACAAGTGAGCCACCAGTTTTTTTTTTAACTGTTACATTTATTGTAATTTTTGCATTGTACAATGTAAAGGATAACTTGCTTGAAATGTATGATAATATAGTTGTTTCATTATTAGTTAAAAAGATACAAAATTACAATCATTACACACATTTCTTTCTTTCAAAATGGAAAGGACATATATCGAGCACAAAAAGATAAAGTACTTTATTGCCAAATATTATTTTCTAGGATTTCGTGGGCCATATTAGGAGATGTGATGGGCCAGATCTGGCCCCTGGGCCTTGAGTTTGACACCTGTGGTCCATTGTAATTTACAGGTTGTTGTTGAGATAACTACAAAGTTACTTCATGATACTGTAAATCACACTTCATATCAAATCATAATACACCTTACGACATTCTTGAATAAACTTTCTCCCAAAGCACCTACTTGAAATTTAGTTGAATACCCCTCCTCTATTACCTGCATTTGTGTGTAGCCATAAGGAGAGGCAGGCTTTCTAGTATTGGTAATAATATGTGTGTGAATTATATTTATATAGCGCTTTTCTCAAGTGACTCAAAGCGCTTTACATAGTGACACCCAATATCTAAGTTACATTTAAACCAGTGTGGGTGGCACTGGGAGCAGGTGGGTAAAGTGTCTTGCCCAAGGACACAACGGCAGTAGCTAGGATGGCACAAGCGGGAATCGAACCTGCAACCTTCAAGTTGCTGGCACGGCCACTCTACCAACCGAGCTATGCCGCCCCAAAACAAAACAATAATAATAGCACGTGGAGGGTCTTCAACAAAAGCCCTCCGTCCAGACCTCACACAACTAGACTTCTTTTTATGGAGATACCTAAAAGACAAGGTTTACGTATTGAGACGTGCAACAGTCATTGAATTAAGAGCAACCGTAGAATGTGAATGCATGCAAATACCAAGGGAATTGTTTCATGATGTGTGCTATTCAATTGCTTTGCGTTGTCGGCAGTGCCTGGACCTGAACGGACATCAGTTTGAGAACAGGCGGTGACAAAACACTAGAATGATGTTTGTAAATTATTTTACATGTTGAAAATTAAGCAAATTACAATAAACACCGAGTTTACAATTATTTAATGTGTGGATACATTAGGGTTGTACAGTATACCGGTATTAGTATAGTACCGCGATACTAATGAATCATATTCGGTACTATACCGCCTCTAAAAAGTACAGGTCAATTTATGCGACGAAACATTTACGCTACAATTGTTCACTGACAAGTAAAAAACTAAGGCCGGTCACGGTATGTTCTTGCCGTCGATGCGGGTAAATTTTTTAGGGCATTACGGCAAGTGACAAGTGAAGTTGCAGCATATGCCTATAGCTATAACGCCTATAACAGTATACGCATATGTATATATATATATACAGTATATATATATATCTATATATATATATATATATACACATACATATATATACACATATATACATATACATATATATACACACATATACATATACATATATATACACACATATACATATATATATATATATATATATATATATATATATATATATATATATATATATATATATATATATATATACATATACATATATATATATATATATATATATATATATATATATATATATATATATATATATTAGGGCTGCGAATCTTTGGGTGTCCCACGATTCGATTCAATATCGATTCTTGGGGTCACGATTCGATTCAAAATCGTTTTTTTTGTTCAATTCAACACGATTCTCGATTCAAATACGATTTTTTTCCCGATTTAAAAGGATTCTGTATTCTTTCAATAAATAAGATTTCAGCAGGTTCTATCCCAGTCTGCTGACATGCAAGCAGAGTAGTAGATTTTTGTAAAAAGCTTTTATAATTGTAAAGGACAATGTTTTATAAACTGATTGCAATAATATAAATTTGTTTTAACTATTAAACGAACCAAAAATATGACTTATTTTATCTTTGCGAAAATATTGGACACAGTGTTTTGTCAAGCTTATGAGATGTGATGCAAGTGTAAGCCCCTGTGACACTATTGTTCTTTTTTTATTATTATTTTAAATGTCTAATGATAATGTCGATGAGGAATTTTTAATCACTGCTATGCTGAAATTATAACTAATATTGTTACTGTTGTTGATAATATTCATTGTCGTTTCACTACTTTTGATTTGTTCTGTGTCGTGTTTGTGTCTCCTCAATTGCTCTGTTTATTGCTTCTGAGTGTTGCTGGGTCAGGTTTGGTTTTGGAATTGGATTGCATTGTTATGGTACTGTTGTGCTGTTGTGTCTTGATAAAAGACAAAAAAAATGTATGTATACACAGCATATATATATATATATATCAATCAATCAATCAATGTTTACTTATATAGTCCTAAATCACTAGTGTCTCAAAGGGCTGCACAAACCACTACGACATCCTCGGTAGGCCCACATAAGGGCAAGGAAAACTCACACCCAGTGGGACATCGGTGACAATAATGACCCAGTGGGACGTCGGTGACAATGATGACTATGAGAACCTTGGAGAGGAGGAAAGCAATGGATGTCGCGCGGGTCTAACATGATACTGTGAAAGTTCAATCCATAATGGATTCAACACAGTCGCGAGAGTCCAGTCCAAAGCAGTCCAACACCGCAAGGAGAGTCCCGTTCACAGAGGAGCCAGCAGGAAAACATCCCAAGCGGAGGCGGATCAGCAGCGCAGAGATGTCCCCAGCCCATACACAGGCAAGCAGTACATGGCCACCGGACCCCCTCCACAAGGGAGGGTGGGACATAGGAGAAAAAGAAAAGAAACGGCAGATCAACTGGTCTAAAAAGGGAGTCTATTTAAAGGCTAGAGTATACCAATGAGTTTTAAGGTGAGACTTAAATGCTTCTACTGAGGTGGCATCTCAAACTTTTACCGGGAGGGCATTCCAGAGTACTGGAGCCCGAAATGAAAACGCTCTATAGCCATGCAGACTTTTTTTGGGCTTTGGGAATCACTAATAAGCCGGAGTCCTTTGAACGCAGATTTCTTGCCGGGACATATGGTACAATACAATCGGCAAGATAGGATGGAGCTAGACCGTGTAGTATTTTATACGTAAGTAGTAAAACCTTGGCTTCACGGTGGAAGAGGGGTTAGTGCGTCTGCCTCACAATACGAAGGTCCTGCAGTCCTGGGTTCAAATCCAGGCTCGGGATCTTTCTGTGTGGAGTTTGCATGTTCTCCCCGTGAATGCGTGGGTTCCCTCCGGGTACTCCGGCTTCCTCCCACCTCCAAAGACATGCACCTGGGGATAGTTTGATTGGCAACACTAAATTGGCCCTAGTGTGTGAGTGTGAATGTTGTCTGTCTATCTGTGTTGGCCCTGCGATGAGGTGGCGACTTGTCCAGGGTGTACCACCCCGCCTTCCGCCCGATTGTAGCTGAGATAGGCGCCAGCGCCCCCCGCGACCCCAAAAGGGAATAAGCGGTAGAAAATGGATGGATGGATAGTAAAACCCCCCGCGACCCCAAAAGGGAATAAGCGGTAGAAAATGGATGGATGGATAGTAAAACCTTAAAGTCACAACTTAAGTGCACAGGAAGCCAGTGCAGGTGAGCCAGTACAGGCGTAATGTGATCAAACTTTCTTGTTCTTGTCAAAAGTCTAGCAGCCGCATTTTGTACCAACTAATCTTTTAATGCTAGACATAGGGAGACCCGAAAATAATACGTTACAGTAATCGAGGCGAGACGTAACAAACGCATGGATAATGATCTCAGCGTCTTTAGTGGACAGAATGGAGCGAATTTTAGCGATATTACGGAGATGAAAGAAAGCCGTTTTAGTAACGCTTTTAATGTGTGCCCAAAGGAGAGAGTTGGGTCAAAGATAATACCCAGATTCTTTACCGAGTCGCCTTGTTTAATTGTTTGGTTGTCAAATGTTAGAGTTGTATTATTAAATAGAGGTCGGTGTCTAGCAGGACCGATAATCAGCATTTCCGTTTTTTTGGCGTTGAGTTGCAAAAAGTTAGCGGACATCCATTGTTTAATTTCATTAAGACACGCCTCCAGCTGACTACAATCCGGCGTGTTGGTCAGCTTTAAGGGCATGTAGAGTTGGGTGTCATCAGCATAACAGTGACAGCTAACACCGTATTTGCGTATGATGTCCCCTAGCGGCAGCATGTAGATGCTGAAGAGTGCAGGGCCAAGGACAGAACCCTGGGGAACTTCACACGTTACCTTAACGTAGACCGAGGACACATTGTTATAGGAGACGCACTGCATCCTATCAGTAAGATAAGAGTTCAACCAAGACAGGGCTAAGTCTGACATACCAATTCGTGTTTTGATACGTTCTAATAAAATATTATGATCGACGGTATCGAAAGCAGCGCTAAGATCGAGGAGCAGCAACATAGATGACGAATCAGAATCCATCGTTAGCAATAGATCATTAGTCATTTTTGCGAGGGCTGTCTCCGTGGAGTGATTTGCCCTGAAACCGGATTGAAAGGTTTCACATAGATTGTTAGACGCTAAGTGTTCATTTAACTGCTCCGCAACAATTTTTTCGAGGATTTTTGAAATAAAGGGAAGGTGAGACACCGGTCGGTAGTTTACCATGAGGTCAGGATCGAGGTTAGGTCTTTTAAGGAGAGGATGAATAACTGCTTTTTTTAATTCTAGGGGAACAGTGCCCGAGGAAAGTGATAAGTTTATAATATTTAGCACTGATGGACCTAATAATACAAATAGCTCCTTGATCAGTTTCCCAGGAAGAGGGTCAAGAAAACATGTTGTTTGTTTTATTCCATTTACACGTTGTAACAATTCCTCTAATGTTATTTCCTCAAAACGAGAGTAACTATTTTGGAGGGCAGTATCCGCCGTATATACAATCGTATCAGTGTTAATATAACCCAGTTGTAGCTGGGACGCATTGTCTTTAATCTCCTTTCTAATGAGTTAAATTTTCTTACTAAAGAGTTGCATAAAGTCAACAGCTGAGTGGGTGGAGCTACTGGAAGGGGTCCCTTGTTGGGTTAGCGATGCTACCGTACTAAACAAAAATTTAGGATTGTTTTTATTACGGTGGATGAGATTTGAGTAATATTTAGCTTTAGCTAAGGTAAGCATGTGTTTATAAGTTACTAAACCATCAATCCATGCTTGATGGTGCACCTCAAGTTTAGTCGTGCACCATTTGCGCTCCAGCTTTCTACATAATAATTTCTGAGCTCTAGTTTCTTCTGTAAACCACGGGGTACGCTTTTTTAGAGCCTTTTTTAACTTTAGCGGTGCTATGTTATCAATGGTTTCGCGCAGGGCGTCGTTAAAGTTGTTAGTGAGGTTATCAATAGAGCCCACATACTTTGGGAATGGTGCCATTACCGAGGGCAGTAGGTCAGCAAGAGTTGTCGTTGTGTCCGTATTAATGCTGCGGCTGCTATAGCAGTTATTATTATTATTAGTTTGACAAACATGCGTCTGAACCTCGAATTTTATAAGGTAATGATCGGACAATACTTTAGTATAAGGGAGTATCGTAACTTTGGAAACGGTGATACCTCTGACAAGCACTAGGTCTATCGTATTACCGTTACGATGCGTGGGTTCATTTATTATTTGTGTGAGACCACAGCTATCAATTATAGTCTGTAGCGCTACGCACGGTGGGTCCGATGGGGTATTCATATGGATATTAAAGTCCCCCATCGTGATTATATTATCGGCGTGTGTCACTAGATCAACAACGAACTCTGAGAATTCATTGATAAAGTCCGAATAGGGCCCTAGGGGGCGGTAGATAACAGCCAGGTGTAGAGGCAGCGGTGTGACAGACCTCATAGTAAGCACCTCAAACGATTTATATATACATATATATATATATATACATATATATATATATATATATATATATATATATATATATATGCTGGGTCAGGTTTGGTTTTGGAATTGGATTGCATTGTTATGGTATTGCTGTGTAGTGGTTTGTTGGATTGATTTAAATTTTTTTTTTTTTTTTTAAATCGATTTTAAAAAAATGAGAATCGATTCTGAATCGCACAACGTGAGAATCACAATTCAGATTGGAATTGATTTTTTCCCCACACCCCTAAAAAAATCGATTTGAATACGAATCGAATACGTTGTGCAATTCCGAATCGATTCTCTTTTTTTTTTTTTGAATCGATTTAAAAAAAAATTTTTTTTTAAATCAATCCAACAAACCACTACACAGCAATACCATAACAATGCAATCCAATTCCAAAACCAAACCTGACCCAGCAACACTCAGAACTGCAATAAAAAATCCCTCACTGACATTATCATTAGACTTTTATAAAAAATTAAAAAAAGAACAATAGTGTCACAGTGGCTTACACTTGTATCGCATCTCATAAGCTTGACAACACACTTTGTCCAATGTTTTCACAAAGATAAAATAAGTCATATTTTTGGTTTGTTTAATAGTTAAAACAAATTTACATTATTGCAATCAGTTGATAAAACATTGTCCTTTACAATTATAAAAGCTTTTTTTTTTTTTTTAAATCTACTACTCTGCTAGCATGTCAGCAGACTGGGGTAGATCCTGCTGAAATCCTATCTATTGAATGAATACAGAATCGTTTTGAATCGGAAAAATATAGTTTTTGAATCGAGAATCGAATCGAATCGAAAACAATCGATATCTTATTGAATCGTGACCCCAAGAATCGATATTGAATCGAATCGTGGGACACCCAAAGATTCACAGTCCTTATATATATATATATATATATATATATATATATATATATATATATATATACATATATACACACACAAAGTGTTTGATGAGCATTCCTCAACTTTCTCAGTCTTTTTTGACACTTGTGCCAGCTTTTTTGAAACTTGTTGCAAGCATCAAGGTTATGTACGTAAGGACTGGAAGGAGACGACGCCACGAAAGACGTAAGGTTACCAGGTTTATTGTAACCTTTGATGATTGTGTGAGATGTGTATGCTACTCTAAGTGTTGGTTGCAGGATTAAGAGTGAAGTTAACCATGTGAATTAAGCAAGAGGATGTTGTACAAGCGTGTTGAATGGAACCTGCGTCTGGTCAAGGAGGAGTAGGCACAAGGAAGATCCGGGGACAGGCAGGAGGTCGAGGGCAAGCGGCATGCAAACAAGGTCCGAGTCCAGGCGAGTGATCGAGGATCGAGGGAGGCAACTGCAAGGAGGACAAGGGACAAGTCAGCGAGGCAAAAAGGCACAGAACAAAAGAAGGCGAGGACAACTAGGGGGAAGCCAGAGACGTATGCTTACTACGAGAGTTAACGACGTTCCAGCGCGGATTCCAAGGAGTGACTGGTTCTTAAGCTGTCTTCCTGATTGCTGCCAGGTGCAATGATTTCTGACAATCGACAGCTGCGGCGAAGCGCGGGCGTGAGGTGCGAGGCACATGCGGGGGCGTGTCCTGGCATGCTGCCAGACAGTGTGGGATCTTGCTGTGGGAGAATCTCGGGTTCGAATCCGCGTCGTCACAGTCAAATTCCAAATAAGTGAATATTTGCAAAAAATAACATTTTCCTTTTTGAGCGTTAAGTATCTTGTCTTTGCAGTCTATTCAATTGAATATAGGTTGAAAAGGGTTTGCAAATCATTGTATTCTGTTTTTATTTAAGATTTACACAACATGCCAACTGCACTGGTTTTAGGGTCTGTAGAAGTAGCTGCTTATATGCTCCCTCAACAAAAAATGGCAAAAGACCTCACTGCAGGGCTGTCATATTTAATTGACAAACTTTCAAATAGTTTAGAGGTGTTCTCTAAAATTTGTAAGACTAGATCTCATACATCAACACTATTGTTGTATACTAGGACAAATAGTGCAGTTACATCTTATGACCATTTTTCACATGTTCCTATTCATTTTGATTTATTTATGTTATTTACTTTCGAATCCCAGTAGGACTGATAGGTAACTTACAAAAACTCCACTTGAAAGAGTTAGTGTTTTATCGCATCACAATCATAGTTTACTGAGACAGGTTCACGATTAAATATGTCATTGGGGCCCGAAATCAGTTCTTATGAAGACTCAAGATAGCTGACTGGTTAACACCAATAACTGGTTACCACTGGTTACAAATCAGCTCCAACCAAAAGAGTAAGTTTTTTGTTCCACCTCCATTAGATTTTACCAAGATAGGTTCATGATTAAATATGTCATTGGGGCTTGAAATCTTATCTCGAGTAGATCCAGGATAGCTGAGTGGTTAAAGCAGCTACATCCCCGTCAAAGGGGAATGTGTTCAATTTCCAGTCTGGTTGGTCAGTAACTAAGAAAGATCCACCTGGGGGAGTTAACATTTTATATCATAGTTTACAGAGACAGGTTCTAGATTAAGGGCCTACTGAAATGAGGATTTCTTATTTAAACGGGGATAGCAGGTCCATTCTATGTGTCATACTTGATCATTTTGCGATATTGCCCTATTTTTGCTGAAAGGATTTAGTAGAGAACATCGACGATAAAGTTCTCAACTTTTGGTCGCAATAAAAAAGCCTTGCGTTTACCGGAAGTAGCAGACGATGACGTCACCCGTGTGAGGGCTCCTCACATCCTCACATTGTTTTTAATGGGAGCCTCCAGCAGCAAGAGCTATTCGGACCGAGAAAACGACAATTTCCCCATTAATTTGAGCGAGAATGAAAGATTCGTGGCTAAGGATATTGCTAGCGAAGGACTACAAAAAAAAAAAAGGCGGTTGCAGTGGGAGCGATTCAGATGTTTTTAGACACATTTACTAGGATAATTCTGGGAAATCCCTTATCTTTCTATTGTTTTGCTAGTGTTTTAGTGAGTTAAATAGTACTTGATAGTCGGAGGGGTGTGTCCACGGGTGTCTTGATGCCAGTGTCTGAGGGAAGTCACGCAGCTGTATGGACGGTGCAAGCTCCGCTGATCTCCGGTAAGAGGCGACTTTTTACCACAATTTTCTCACCGAAACCTGCCGGTTGACATGTGGTCGGGATCCATGTTCGCTTGACCACTCTGATCCATAGTAAGGCTTCACCTCCGAGAATTTTAAACAAGGAAACACCGTGTGTTTGTGTGGCTAAAGGCTAAAGCTTCCCACCTCCATCTTTTTACTTTGACTTCTCCATTATTAATTGAACAAATTGCAAAAGATTCAGCAACACAGATGTCCAGAATACTGTGTAATTGCGCGATGAAAAGGGACGACTTTTAGCCGCTAATATGTCCGCCTCCAACCCGAGACATCACGCGTCATCATTCCACAACGTTTTCAACAAAAAACTCTGCGGGAAATTAACAATTGTAATTTAGTAAACTGAAATGGCCGTATTGGCATGTGCTGCAAAGTTAATATTTCATCATTGATATATAAACTATCAGACTGCGTGGTCTGTAGTAGTGGGTTTCAGTAGGCCTTTAAATATGTCATTGGGGCCTGGAAATGTTGGCTCAGGAAGACCAAGGACAGCTGAATGGTTAAACAGCGAGCTCCCAATTAAAGGGTCTATTCAATTGAATATAGGTCGAAAAGGATTTGCATATTATTGTGTTCTGTTTTTATTTACGATTTGCACAATGTGCCAACTTCACTGATTTTTCTATTAGGGCTCCTAATGCGTCTGTGCGTGCAGTCTAACCATTATTTTTTCTTATATAATTATTTTTAAATACCTTATTTCCTTGAATTGCCGCAGGGCATATAGTATGCGCCTGCCTTGAATTACTGCCCGGTCAAACTCGCTTCCCTAAATAATTAGCGTGTGCTTAGTATTACCGCCTGGTCGAACTCGTGACGTCACGAGTGACACTTCCCCTGTCATAATTTTCAAAATGGAGGAGGCTGATTTCAATACCGGTGATTTGAAATCGCATAAAGGGAAGAAGATTAAGAGCTATTCAGTAGGATTTAAGGTCCAAGCTTACGTCACACTCAAATTTTTACTGCATACCTTTTGGTAAGTGCCGGAGTGAGAAGAGGTTTTAAAATAATTAGCGCATGCTTACTTTTACCGCATGCCTTTGGTAAGCGCAGGAGTGAGAGGAGGTTTTAAATTCATTAGCGCCCCGGCAGCAATTCAAGGAAATACGGTATATATAAAATGATGTGTGAATAATTATTTAAAAAAATATATATATATATAATTATAAAAACTACCCTTGGGTGCTTTGAAGTGCCCCTTTTGAGAATCAGTGGCAGTGCAATTATAACATATGCTAAAATAATACACGTGTATTAAAAGGAATCAGATTGCAAGAGTGTTGTATGTTGCTTACTGAAGCTCCTTGGAATTCCATGCACATGCAGTATTTGAGGAGGTGGAGGGGGGTCCTGGGGTCTGCGGCGGTGCAGGGTCGCGCGAGTGAGTCCAGTTGGCTCGCCCAGCAGGCTTGACGCGGACAACTGGGAGGGGCGGGGCCAGAGCGGCTTGAGCCTCCAGTGTGAGCCAGAGCGGCGCTTGGTATCTCGTCAGCTCGTCATCGTGCGTCAGCCGCCGGGAACCATCCACCATCCGGTCTCCGACCTCCAGCATCTAAGGACGCCCGGCACCGAGCCTCATCTGCGGTAAGACCCGCCGTGCTGACGGCTTGGACAGCGGCGGCCCGGTTAGGTATTTTTGGTGGGGGGTGGGTGAGGGAGGGGGGGAGTGGAGATGGATCGGTAATGGAAATGTACCAACGACATGGAGCATCCCCGCACCTTACAGCAGGCCTTCCAGCTCCATTGTGAAGTATTTTCTTGTATGATTCTTTAATCCTATGTGTCACCTTCACAAAGGATGTGCGTTTACAAACGTCAGCGTCGTGACCTTGCGGCGTTATCCGGCCTCTATTTTATCTGCCGCTGTCACGTTTTTAATGACGCGTGACGTCACACGGCGCGGCTCACTGACCGTCCACAATCAAATGCTTTGGATTATGCACTCGCATTCTGCAGCTTAGAGATGCTAAATAAACACCAGGGGCAAGATTATTTTTATCATTAATATAGACCTATCACTTTCAGCAATTTGAAAGATGTGGAATTGATTTTCCATAGATGATTTTGTAAATGATGCCTTTTATACAGGAAGATGTGTTCATTGGTGGCTTTGACTGCAAGTGCACTCACGATGAAATAATCAATACAATTTTTTGGGTAAAAAATGAAATTTAAATATTTGGCCATTAAAGGCCTACTGAAATGAGATTTTCTTATTTAAACGGGGATAGCAGGTCCATTCTATGTGTCATTTTGCCATATTTTTGCTGAAAGGATTTAGTAGACAACATCCACGATAAAGTTCGCAACTTTTGCTTGCTAACAGAAAAGCCCTGCCTCTACCGGAAGTCGCAGACGATGACGTCACATGTTGATGGCTCCTCACATCTTCACATTGTTTTTAATGGGAGCCCCCAACAAAAACAGCTATTCGGACTGAGAAAAACGACAATTTCCCCATTAGTTTGAGCGAGGATGAAGGATTCGTGTTTGAGGATATTGATAGCGACGGATTAGAAGAAAAAAAAACAATTTTTTTTAAAAATTCAGATTCAGATGTTTTTAGACACATTTACTAGGATAATTCTGGGAAATCCCTTATCTTTCTATTGTGTTGCTAGTGTTTTAGTGAGTTTAACAGTACCTGATAGTCAGAGGTTTGTGTCCACGGGTGTGTTGACGCGCAGTGTCTCAGGGAAGTCGACGGCGGCTTTATGGGCGGCACAAGCTCAGCTGATCTTCGGTAAGAAGCGACTTTTTACCACAATTTTCTCACCGAAACCTGCTGGTTGACATTCGGTCGGGATCCATGTTCGCTGTGATCCATAGTAAAGTTTCACCTCCGTGAATTTTAAACAAGGAATCACCGTGTGTTTGTGTGGCTAAAGGCCAAAGCTTCCCAACTCCACCTTTCTACTTTGACTTCTCCAATATTAATTGAACAAATTGCATAGGATTCAGCAACACAGATCTCCAAAATACTGTGTAATTATGCGGTTAAAACGGACCACTTTTAGCTGTGTGTGTGCGCAGCGCTCATATTTCCTAACAGCCCGTGAAGTCAAGCGTACACGTCATCATTCCGCGACGTTTTCAAGAAGAAACTCCCGGGAAATTTAAAATTTCAGTTCAGTAAACTAAAAAGGGGGGCTTCACGGTGGCAGAAGGGTTAGTGCGTCTTCCTCACAATACGAAGGTCCTGCAGTCCTGGGTTCAAATCCAGGCTCGGGATCTTTCTGTGTGGAGTTTGCATGTTCTCCCCGTGAATGCGTGGGTTCCCTCCGGGTACTCCGGCTTCCTCCCACTTCCAAAGACATGCACCTGGGGATAGGTTGATTGGCAACACTAAATTGGCCCTAGTGTGTGAATGTGAGTGTGAATGTTGTCTGTCTATCTGTGTTGGCCCTGCGATGAGGTGGCGACTTGTCCAGGGTGTACCCCGCCTTCCGCCCGATTGTAGCTGAGATAGGCGCCAGCGACCCCAAAAAGGGAATAAGCGGTAGAAAATGGATGGATGGAAACTAAAAAGGCCGTATTGGCATGTGTTGCAATGTTAATATTTTATCATTGCTATATAAACTATCAGACTGCGTGGTGGGTAGTAGTGGGTTTCAGTAGGCCTTTAAGCACTTGTTTAACAAAGACTGGGCGATGCTTAACAACATTTTTTTTTGTGTGAAATGCTACAGGTATGTCTATAATATATGTAAGCCTATGTTTTTGAATGCAATTAACCTTTATACATTGACTTAACAAAATGGTTTGTTTATTCCTGGACTGAAATGAGAAAGAGTTTACCAACCAGTGGGCTGTTCTATTATTCTTGTAATGTGTCGCTGTGGTTAGATGTAGATTGAGGATTCATTCTCTGTTGCAAAATCATTAGAGTTCCTGTGGGCAGCGAAGGATAACCTGATGGTGTTGTCTGTCTATAAAAGAAAAAAAATACATGAATTAGTCTGTAGTGTCAAAGCTCTAACCCATTCGTTTGGAATGTTTCCAGTTTCTTTCAGATGGGTTTTGTGTCACAAAGCATGGAGCGTCAGGCTGAGCTTCATGTATACACTCAACAGACACATAATTAGGTACATCTGCACAATGACAGCCTGTGTCTGTGTGTTACAGTATTGTCAAATGAATACACTGAGTTAAATAGTCCTAGTTTTGAATTCAGATAAAGTACAGTCTTATCTCGAACTAAAAGATCAGAGTTTGAAAAATTGTCTTCATTTGACATTCAAAATTCCAAATGAGTTCAAACTAGGCATTTTAGATTTGCAGCTAATTTTTGTATTCATCCTCAGCATATTGAAAAAGCAAAACAAATTCCTTATTATTGAGATGTATCATTAGGTATTACGTAATTTCTTAATCACTTACAACACAAAACTAATGGTGCGTTCTATTTGTACTGGGAGGTCAGAAGTTTCAAGTTCCAAATCGGAAGTTTCAACTCAAAAGCCCCCTGAGGTTGTATTTCCTACTTGGAAAGTCCTCACGACCCCCAAATTGGCTTTCAAAGATGGCTGGAGTGTAAACAATAATAGGAGCTTCTGTAATATTCATTATTAGAATTTCTGAATACTTTTTGTTACACTAAATCAGCCATATACAATGTATTGGTGGACGTATGCACTGTGTATGGTGATGTTACTGTAGCGTGAATTACCTTCTTTTTTTTACGTGGTATACGCGTACTACATCGCTAGCAATGGCTTCTTTTTGTTTCCTCTTCAGCCACCGTGTTGCAAAAGGAGCGCATATTTTTCTAGAGCAGTGGTTTTCAAACTTTTTTCAACAAGTACCACCACAGAAAACATTTGGCTCTCCAAGTACTATAATGTCAAACATCAAAATACAGTTGCGTAGTAAGCCCCAAGTATTCATAAAAAAAAAAGGCAGAGGTTTTATTTAACAAGTATATTTAATATTTATTGTCACTGTAACATTAAACACGGTTTGAACAGTAACACTCTGTTTGAATATCGGAAAGTAAAACACTGTACTTTTTTCAAGTGATTCTTTGGCGTACAACTTGATAACGCCTCTGTTCCACGAGTGGTACATGTACCACAGTTTGAGAATCCCTGGTCGAGAAGTTGTTTGTATGTTTGTATTCAGATAAGGCAAACACAAGAATAGATTTCGTAGATGTGGTTATCTTAATTTCCGACTTGGTAGCTAGAATGCTGTGATGTCATTCACAGCTCCGACTTCCGACTTCCAACTTCTGAGGTGAATGGAACGCACCAGAAAATGTGGATGTTTTGTTCAGATAGCATTGCATATATAGTGCATCCGGGAAGTATTCATTGCGCTTCATGTATGTACATGTGAAATCTCTGTTTTTTATTCTTAATCAATTTGCAAACATTTCTAAAAAAAAATGTTTTTTTCACATTTTCATTAAGGGGTATTGTGTGTAGAATTTGGAGGACAAAAATGTTGAAGTAAGGCTGTAACGTGACAAAAAGTGAAGTGCTTTGAATACTTTGCGGATTGGAGGATTTTAGCGTAGCGGATGACATAAAAGTTGTCTCACATCTTTAGTGGAAAAAGTTTGGACACACCCTGACTTAAAGCGGCTGCTTCCTGTTTTTCCACGGATGCCTAGAGGACACTAACTTCCCAATTTATTTTTAATGGATCGTATACTGCCCTTAAACGGCTTTTCGCAGATAATGACGTCAGGCTGTTGAGGCCTGTCTCCACGGTCACATTTTTAGGTGGAAACAGGAAAAAAATTATTGTTTTAACTTTATATTCCCACGTAAACGAGGTTCTGGGTGGTCTGAAACAATTGTTTTTGAGAATAGGCTCCAGAGTAGGAAAGTCTGATAACGGCGCCTTGTCATTTACGTGCGCCAGTCGTCCCGCCCTGTCGCCGCCCCGTCACGGTTATGTGACCAGATGAGGACGAAAAAAGCCTGCGCAACATTCGCTGACAACAACAACAACATACTGTAATGTCATCATCCTCTGCAGACTACAGTGGATGTAAGTGGCCCCAGTACGGCGTTACACTTCATTCTTCTATCGTATTGGTGTTTCGGGTGGCTTTGTTTGCTTACAGCGCCACTTATGGCGGGGCTTTGCATTACACCCCTCTCACCCAATAAACGTTTCCGCCTGGATGTGACTCGTTATTGATATTGACACAATGCGGACACTTTTCTTTCTTTTTTTTAAACCGGCATCAAAATGAAACATAAATCGTGGGGACGGGCCCTTCGTTTATTCTCCGGGACTGCTTTTGCATGTGCGCACGCGTTGTGTGCATGTACGCGTGTATGAGACAGCGTAGCGTGACAAGGTTGAACGCCAAACAAATTCCTCAGGCCGAGGAGCAAATTCTATTTCGTATAATTAGTAATAGTGACATGTATAAAGTTAAAGTTAAAGTACCAATGATTGTCACACACACACACTACGTGTGGCGAAATTATTCTCTGCATTTGACCCATCACCCTTCAGACACTTTAAAGAAGTACATGTTTTGTTAAACCACTTTTAGTAACAGGAGCTAGCTGGTGGTGTTGTATATGTTTTGGTTTATAAAACGTTGCAATCAGCCTCTTTTAACAATGACTATACAGCTAACAGGTTTATGCATCAGTAGCGTAATTATCCTTATGTGCATGAGATATTCCTACAGATATTAAAGCTTTCAGTATAATATGCCTATTCCCTATCACTTGATTTGACGGTGCATGTGGAAATTCTCCATTTGGTGGGCCATCTGGAGCATCCCTTCATCCTAAATAGAAGTAGGACACCCTACAGCACGGAAGATGGAGGAATGGAGCAAGTGTTAGAGACCGAGGGGGCTTATTGGACTAAGATATAAATGCTTTATATAGCGATACAAAATGTATATTTATCTGCTTAATTGGCGTCGGTCACAAACAAGCGCATTCTTCCCTGATTGAGACTTGATGAATAGCCACTGGATTCAAGCTTGGAGATTCTGATCCTTGAAGTGTTCATGAAGAAAGGAGCCCTGCATGGGAGCAGATACAATTTTGGCACCCAGTAAACAAAGCCAACACAAACAATCACCTGGAACCTCCTCTTCTTCCCTAAAAAGCCATTTGAAGCTGAAGGAATGATGCCAGAAAACAACCCAAATGGATCGAACCATCAAATGTCCTTATGGGTGACCAAAAAGGATGAAGAGCTTTCTAACGGAATAACTAGGACACTACCTTCGACAAATCCAATCAAAGTCAGGTATGTTTTTTTTCTTTTCACATGTGCACAACTGATTGACTCCTTGTATGGGCAAATATTTTCAATAATGGTAACTTGTTAGGGTAAACTATGCTGCAGGCTGTCAAATTCTACTAGCACTGGTCCAAATGAAGAGAGCGAGCGAGAGAAAAAGAGGGAGGAGAGAGAGTCCCAATGTGAGCTGATGGCTTTTGACAGTTTGGTATTTGGTATTGAAAGCGTCTATTAATCATGGAAGGGAGAGAAAAATAGACAAGCACAACATCATCCTGCGCTTTCACTTCTATTTACTTCACACTTCCTGCGTAGAACAACTTCCTCCCAGAAAATGTTTTTGACTGATAAAGATGCGTTCATCACTTGACACTTATATGACATAATTGCACTTTTATGGGAACACAACACAAAATGATACGTCGATGTGTAAAAAAAGATGGAATTTGTCGAGGGTGGTAAAATGGGAAGACCAGTCTCTCCAATTACATACTTCTGTCATTAAACTTTTAGACTTAGTTCCTAAAGGTGCACATTTTGACAGTGTAGCATCCCAAATCCTGTGATTTCAAGACTTAAGTTTAAGTGCGGAAGTGTGCAAATTGAGACACAGCTTTTGTCTCAAATGGAATACTTCTAACAGTATACTTCAGTAGATATACTGACTATTCATAGTTTCCGGGGGCGCAAATTTTGACAGTGTAGTGTACCAAATCTATTACGGAAGTTGCACTTTCACCGAAAATGACAATACCAATATTTTTCTGCTTCTTCTCTCCTTTTAATGGTAAATTGCAACAACTCGAGTAAGTTTCTCATCTCTCCAACATCCTGATACTATAACAAACTGCATCTTATTGTAGTTCTCCGTGTAATCTAGGGCGATATAATTGCATATTGCAATAGACATGTAAATCATATCAATATAAAATGTTTTGGATAAAATGTTCTACAAATATATATTTTCTGGTCATAAGAAACTGGAAAAGAATGAAGCATGGTTGGTTGCATGAACAAAGACACTCGCGGTCTGGTAACCTAGCAAAACAGGAAGTTGTCAGTGAGCAATGGGACGGACATGCTAAACTGTCAATCGCATAACAGTATCAAATATCAGTTTGGTTGCGCCATTTCGCTGTTGATTCTCTGCATTGAGTGAGAAGACAAACTAAAAATTAAACCTTCAGAGAGCGTAGAAATTGTGGATTAAACTAGGAAATTGACTTCGACAGTATGGCAGTTTTTGGGATTTTTTCCAAACGGACCATAGTCCTTTGCCGCGCTCATCTTTTCTTTTCAAACCCTCATTCGCTCCCTATTCGGATGTACGGAAACAACAGGTAGGAAGTAAAGTGCAAGACTGTATAACTCAAAAGAGAAAGCAAAATACAAACCCCGTTTACATATGAGTTGGGAAATTGTGTTAGATGTACATAAAAACGGAATACAATGATTTGCAAATCATTTTCAATCCATATTCAGTTGAATGCACTACGAAGACAACATATTTGATGTTCAAAACTCATAAACTTTATTTTTTTTGCAAATAATAATTAACTTAGAATTTCATGGCTGCAACACGTGCCAAAGTAGTTGGGAAAGGGCATGTTCACCACTGTGTTACATCACCTTTTCTTTTAACAACACTGAATAAACGTTTGGGAACTGAGGCAACTAATTGTTGAAGCTTTGAAAGTGGAATTCTTTCCCATTCTTGTTTTATGTGGAGCTTCAATCGTTCAACAGTACGGGATCTCCACACTGTCGTATTTTACGCTTCATATTGCGCCACACATTTTCGATGGGAGACAGGTCTGGACTGCAGGCGGGTCAGGAAAGTACCCCGCACTCTTTTACTATGAAGCCACACTGTTGTAACACGTGGCTTGGTATTGTCTTGCTGTAATAAGCTTGGGCGTCCACGATAAAGTTGCTTGGATGACAACATATGTTGCTCCAAAACCTGTATGGACCTTTCAGCATTAATAGTGCCTTCACAGATGTGTAAGTTACCCATGCCTTGGGCACTAATGCACCCCCATACCATCACAGATGCTGGCTTTTGAACTTTGCGCCTATAAAAATCCGGATGGTTATTTTCCCTTTTTGTTCCGGAGGACACCACATCCACAGTTTCCAAATATAATTGGAAATGTGGACTCGTCAGACCACAGGACACTTTTCCACTTTGCATCAGTCCATCTTAGATAAGCTCAGGACCAGCGAAGCGGGCGGCGTTTCTGGGTGCTGTTGATAAATGGGTTTGACTTTGCATAGTAGAGTTTTAACTTGCACTTACAGGTGTAGCGACCAACTGTAGTTACTGACAGTGGTTTTATGAGGTGTTCCTGAGCCCGTGTGGTGATATCCTTTACACACTGATGTCAGTTTTTGATGCAGTACCGCCTGAGGGCTCAAAGGTCTGTAATATCATCGCTTACGTGCAGTAATTTCTCCAGATTCTCTGAACCTTTTGATGATTTTACGGACCGTAGATGGTAAAATCCCTAAATTCCTTGCAATAGCTCGTTGAGAAATGTTCTAAAACTGTTCGTCAATTTGCTTACAAATTGGTGACCCTCGCCCTATCCTTGTTTGTGAATTACTTAGCATTTCACAGAGGCTGTTTTAATACACAATCATGGCACCCACCTGTTCCAAATTAGCCTGCACACCTGTGAGATTTTCCATATAAATGTTTGATGAGCATTCCTCAACTTTATCAGTATTTATTGCCACCTTTCCCAACTTCTTTGTCACGTGTTGCTGGCATCAAATTCTAAAGTTAATGATTATTTGCAACAAAAAAAATATACATTTTATGAGTTTGAACATCAAATATATTGTCTTTGTTGCATATTCAACTGAATATGGGTTGAAAATGATTTGCAAATCATTATATTCCGTTTATATTTACATCCATCACAATTTCCCAACTCATATGGAAACGGGGTCTGTATAACACACATGCTACTTCAAAAAAATAATTTGGTCCAATATTCTTTATTTAATAATTACTGCATAACATAAATTAGTTTCCATACTTAGATAAGAATAACAGACCAAATTAGTTGTTACACAGACAACGTAACTTCCTGGCAGTAAACCTGCAGAAAATTGTTTTTCTCAGGTTTCCCTGTTTACATTTTCACACTTGGCACTATTTTGTTACACTTTATTAAGCATTTCTTATATTCCTAATTTTTGGACTTTCATTTAAAGACGTTATTGTTAAGTGTTTATTGGGATTTTAGAATTTTGTTAACATTGATTAAGTGTTTTCCATGGTTGTGTGGACATTTTTTTTCCTTTTACCTTGTTAGCTGATTACTCTGATTATAATCAGAAGACGGTTAGATTTCAAAAAAAAAATTTAACATTTAATATATTTTTCTCCTGGTCCATATTTTCCATGAGTCATATAAATGATCAGTAATTATCGATATCGACCAATATAAAAAGCTAATATTGTGATACAGTTTTCAGCCATATCGCCCAGACAAATTGTAAATGCACTCAGAAAACCTACGTGCAAGTTCGAAAGTGTGCAAAGTGAAACAGTTTTTTTGTCGAATGGAATACTTCCATTAATTCACTTCTGTAAGTATACTTTGTGTTAGTACTTAGAGTGTAGTGTTGTCCGAATCTATTATGATTGTTGCGCACTTTCCAGAAATTATGAGAAAAATATTTAACCGTTGCTTCTTTTTTCCTTTTTTTCATAAATTGCAATTACTTGAGTTAGTCCTTCCTCTCCCGCTACCTCCAGCACTGTGCACCTCCACTGTACTTATGAGCATTTTGCATGTATTATACAGTGGAGACACTCATTTACTGCATATTCATGTTGTAAGTTTTTTTCATAGAAAAACAATTTTAACAATATTATTCCATGTGGAAAAAAAATTATTAAATACTAAAGGACACCAAAACATAACAATTGAATTTGTTTTATAGCCAGCCCCTATAGTCCTCCAGCAGCTATAAAGTTATAAAATGATGTTGCTGAAAAGACAATGTGTCTAGTGTTTGTCATTTCTGAGCGTCAAAAATATTGACACACTCGTAGGACGGAGGATTCTTGTCCGTCCATCGCCCGACTACTGATACTGCAGCCGTTTGAGAACGGTCAGTTTGCGTGTCCTTCCCAGACATACTAAATAAGACGCTAAATAGTGCTTGCAAAACAGTGTGTTGAAAGATTACATTCCTTGTGCTAAATAATAATATATGCATCTTCTCCTCCCAGTATTATGGGCGTTATGATGCGCAGCATATATTTTGCATATTAAAGAAGACAGAAACGCAAAATAAATTGCACAAATTATTCTGCTCACTTCACAGGCGCAATGCATTTTGCACATGTTTAGTAGATCAGCTTTGCGTGTCATCAAGTTTGCACGTGTTTCAGTACACCCAAACCTTAAGTAAGTCAGGGCCTTTGCGTACTGTACGTGCACCTATTGAGATACAGTTAAGGTCTTTCACATGGCCAAATGAACCAACCTTTGACTGCGTGTGTATACCGCAAGTATGAGCAAGGATTTAAAAGTGACCACCGGACAAATGTCTTTTTTTTTCGTCTTTTTTTTTCTTCTTTTTTTTTCGCGAAAGCCAACTTGAGGACTGAGACAACATTGTTTTTGTTGCATGGTGCATTGTTAGTAATGAGGAGGCCTGAGATGTGTAGTAAGGGCGGGACAGATTTAGGAGGGGGATGGTAAGGGACTGACAAGAGAAGGGGGTAATTCTTCAGGAGGTGAAGCTCGGGGGAGGACGACAGGAGGGCGTAGGAGATGAAGAGGAGGTCGTGTCGGAACGAAGAGGTCAAAGGACCAGATGAAGGCGTGTGACATGATGTCATGCATGGGAGCTGCACAGATAGCGTCCTTCCGCCCCTCAAATTGGACAATAAAATGCCACTAGGCCTTTTTTCTCCTTCCATTCCTCATATTTATTACAGCCAGCAGGAGTAGTATAATCCCGCTACCCATCCCCCACACTCTCCTCTCTTCCTTTTGACCCTCATTTTATAACAGTAGCCATTTGGGCCAATGGCTGCTTCTTTACATGTCGAAAATGTCTTATTCCTTGTTGAACATATATCCTCTTTTTTGTACAAAGTGCATTCTATGATGCAGGAACGAGGTGGAACGATTAAAAAAAAAAGCCTCTACAATCAAATGTCAGATCAAACTAAACACAATGAAGGACAGGGTTGAACATTATGTCCCACACATACAACAAACGACTTGTTTTGAATTGTTAACACAGCTGAGACTTAGTTGAAAACTTCAGGCTTTAGTTGCCACTTCTGAGAGCTAGGTAACATATTTTAGTGTCCTAATATTACAAGACGTGTTTTAAATTGCTGGCACTCTGCTAATTCAAGTGCCTTTCCTTTTTAATGATCAATTATTATTGATCAATATATTATATATCTGTCTTAATGACACAGTCTACGTTATCAGTTAGGATAATGTGAGAGAGTTAAATGTTTAAAAACTAGCCTGTGGCGCTGTATTACATTTTGTTTCTTTCAGAAATCACTTTTGATGATCTCAAGCCACGAAGTCAGTAAATGCACCATGAGTTGACATTCAGGTAAACACATATTTCCTTATGTCATGTGATAGACAGTTTATATACTGTATTTGCCCAACACTTTGAAGGATAATAACATTATGTCCCACACATACAACAAACGACTTGTTTTGAATTGTTAACACAGCTGAGACTTAGTTGGAAACTTTTGAGGCTTTAGTTGCCACTTCTGAGAGCTAGGTAACATATTTTAGTGTCATAATATTATAAGACGTGTTTTAAATTGCTGGCACTCTGCTAATTCAAGTGCCTTACCTTTTTAATGATCAATTATTATTGATCAATCAGATATATATCTGTCTTAACGACACAGTTTATGTTATCAGTTAGGATAATGTGAGAGAGTTAAATGTTTGAAAACTAGCCTGTGGCGCTGTATTGCATTTTGTTTCTTTCAGAAATCACTTTTGATGATGTCAAGCCACGAAGTCAGTAAATGCACCATGAATTGACATTCAGGTAAACACATATTTCCTTATGTCATGTGATAAACAGTTTATATACTGTATTTGCCCAACACTTTGGAGGATAATAATAATGGATTTTTCTTACTTTTCAGTGGCACCAGGCAAGGCCTGGCTGCAGGTGACGTCTTGGCTGTCGAGACACGCTCTTCTGTGAACACAACATTGTTTTTTGACATTAAATCATTTCATCACTGAATTGCTTGTTTTTTATATCCATTTTGTTCAATGTATTTCTTAGCAATATCTGACTTTAAGTGATGCAAAGTGCCAAGATATCAAAACACATTTAGCAACTGAAGCGTACATACAGTACTAATTTGTATTTGTTGACCACAGTTGTTATAGGACATACTGCAGCTGGGGTGTTGAAAACTTTCATCCTATTAAATAGCCTGCAGCAGTATTGGTCTTTGCTACACATGGACATTATTGATTGATGTTAAGCTAATGTTCAGGTCACTTTCACTGGACTTTCATATTCAGTGTGTTCACGCTTTCCAAACCATGCTAAATAAGCCGTAAAGGAGTTGTTCCTACTACATACAGTATAGAACAGTGGAACCCGCTTATAACTACAACCCTTCTATGTCCCGGCCAACTGTATTCTTGTTCGTAACAAGTCCTCGCTTAAGTCAGTGTCGCCACACATACATGGTCAACCACATTTGTCGACATTAAATGTGACAGAAATACAGATTGTTATATGTCAACATGTGTTGTAGCATTATCTTTGTTATTGATAGGCAGAATGAAATGACAACAGCCACATAACTTTTGAGTTACACAGTATTAAAACGTCCACAATTAATTTCCTCTTGAGTAAAAAGTAAGCTTCAGTATAAAAATATGGCAGTATTAACCTGGATTCTATGCTTGTTAGCCACTGGAAGAAAGATTTGAGCAGGTACCATTGTTGTATTGTAATTGTAGTCACACACACAGTTTCCACAGCAGCTGTTAGATAGGAGTATAAAATACCATACGAATCCAAACAAAAATAGGCACAAATCTCAACAAGATGCCACAGGTTAAAAATTGTTATTTATCAACCATTCTTCATATGTCTCTGACCAAAGTCATAAGTAAAGCAATGGTTAGTTTTGGTTTCAGTCGACAATTGCTTATGTCGACATCAGTGCGTCGAGTAAGCGGGTTCCACTGTAAGCGTCCGTGTAAAAACTGCTCACGAGGACCAACCAAGGAGAGGGCGGCCATCTTTTAATACCACTAAATCAAGAGGCGCAATTTTCCCTGACCTCTGTCTGAATAATGTCTCGCTACAAGGTGCCGTTTATCACTATCCATGAAGGTCACTGCAGTCATCTTTGCACTCTTTGATTTGTGTTTTCATGGCAAAAATCACAGAGATCTACCAACTAATCATTCTGTGGTACCTTTGTGTCAATGGTTTGTTTCATGTATAGGATCGCGTGTGGGGGAAAAAATGACATGGAGCCTTCTGTGGCGCTATGCTTATGTGTTAGCGTCAGCGTGGAGCCTTCGGGCGTCAAGCCACAGGAGCCGATTCCAGGATGCCCCTCCTTCTCCAGAGACATGATTCATTTTGGTGTCCATGTTCTCAGCACCTTACCGACAGGATAATCTACTCAAGACATGGTGTGTTCCTTTGAGTTTTGTACTTTTGAGGTGAATCACCATGGGAAATGCTCAAAGTTGGCAGTGTACTTTAAACACAATTAATGTGGTGTGTTATTGTGAAAAAATATCATGTGTGCCAAGTTTAGTGGCTACTAATTGACCTGTAACATATGTCATAGATGACGTTTAGAAATGACAGTTTACATGAATTCACTGCGCCACTGTCAATGATGTCAAAAGACAGTCATTTGTGACTACAGCCTGTAACTAATTTTAGCCAGTGTGAGCAGCACACACAAGCATTTCGGCCGAACCTTTCTTTACGCATGACTTTGTCAATTCAATGACGCGGTTATCTGGCGCGGTGCATTTTTGTGTGTTTTGTCAACTCACGGGTGTTTGCTGACACGTTAAACGGTGCTCTTTGCAAACGGGCCGGATTGTATTTTGTTGGGGAGTACTCTATCAGCAGCCAAACAGAGAAGAATGACACATGATGTGAGTGTAACACCAAGCAGCCCTGCCAGGCCTCATCGCAAAGCATCAAAGCATGATGGGAAGTAGCGGACAGTGTTTGCACTACAAATGCCCTGACATTATTGGGACATGACGAGCCCTTCTGTGCACGCTTCGACAGACATTTTACTTTGGTTTTAAGAGTTTGCTGACGGTTATTTAGGCTTTGTGCATTACAAGGGTCTTTCCCATGTTGACTATTGTGCAGTTGAAGCACACCAGAAGGCCTACTCGGACAAAAAAGAAAGATTCTTTGCTTACACGCAAGACTGAGATTCTCTTCCACTACCTTTTTTCTTGCCTGGAAATTTTCTGTTGTCCTCGCTCATTTAGTCTTGATTGCTCGTAATTAGGCGTGGCCTCCCCTTTCTTTTCCCTTTGGGGTGTACTGTATGCCCTTTTATTCTCCTTACAAGCTCTATCATGTCCCTTTTAAAAAGGAGCTGGATCCATGGATACTTCCCAAGCAGAACCCAGCAAGTTCTTCCATTTTGCTTTTTGGGGGTTTGCAGTTCTCCAACGTGTTTCAGCCTTGCCTCTCGGTCGGTTGATGAGGCACTTCCACATCATCCGACTACTCTTGTCCTTCTTGCAGTGGCCTTCCTCCCACATGCTTTTGAACTAATGAGCCAAACTGAATGGTGGTGGAATGAAAGCCTATGGAATGGAGTGATAGATTACAGTAGTAAAACGTCCTCTTACAAAAGGCCATTCTATCCAGCTCCTTTTGGACTCTTGATTTACAAACATGTGCATACAGTCTTGCAACGGAGATCTTGCTTGTTTTGCAAAGCTGTCCAATGATGCGATTGTGTTGGTTGCCATGGATTGTATTGCAAACAAATTCAAGTGGAATGCTCTAGTGGTCTACTGGCTTAAAATGCATTCAAGCGACAGTATTTTTTTTTTTGCTACGCATCATTCTCATCATCTCTCTCATGCTACTTATAGCTAGCACTGGGTATCATCAGTCCAGATCCATTATTAATAATTTTTCTGTGAATGTAAATATGGACCGATATGGACAGATAACATTGCAATACATAATGATACTTAGATGTGTATGATGTCTTTCCTGTTTTAAAGACAAAACATTGTCATGTATACCCAGTCCTACCTATGTGAATGTGTGATGACATTCTTATATTTGGTTGTAGCAAAAGTTGTTCATCATTTTATTATGTTATGTTGCATAGTCTCTTTTTGTTCCTTTAAAACAATCTGGATTACAATGTAAACCATTAATGTGTTTGCGCGCTGTATTCTGACCTCATTAAAAACACTTCTTTTAGCAATTTTTGTGGGTTTTTCTCAGTTTTTTGGTGTGCAAAGTTGCTTCCCCATCTCTCGTCTTGGCCTTATATTGTTTGGGTCCATTGTTTGTTTTTGGTATTTTGTGCTGGTTGATTTGTTGGCATGGCAACCAATCGAAGTCTATTCAAAAGGAAGCATCGTGCGGATATGACACACTGTAGCTGATAGATTAGAATGCAGTGCGATGAAGATGTTGCAAAGGTTGTGACTTTCTGCTGTTTCCCTGTCTTTGATATTGTTTTCATTTACTCACTAGGAACCTTATGACACAAGCTATATTTCCATGATGCCTTTACAGGAACTGATTGGCACTGGCAGAGGCAGAGGCAGAGGCAGAGAGAGAGTGGGCCGTGCTATTTTCCGATGCAATAATTTTCCCTTCGCTTTCTATGTCATCAGTTGTTTCATGATGAAGATCGATACCAGCCTAATCACAGCCCAGCTGCCTGAGGCCCTGTCCCAGGCAGGCCTTCAGTTTACCGTGGCCACTGAGGAGGACTTTGACGACATCATGGCTATGAGCCAGGATATCTACGGAGGTCTCGACTATCTGCCCACGAGATACACCAGCTGGCTGCAGGAAAGCAACCGCACAGTCATACTGGCACGCAAACAAGGGAAAGTGGTACGTTTGTGTTTTCATTAATTGATGAAAAACTATTAGAAATAGAGTAGGACACCACATCGTATCTTACAATCGTTAAAGATACTAAAATTAAACTGTTGACGGTCTTTTGAATTAATTGTATTGGTCCTTCTTGACAGATCGCTCTGGAGTCGGTGTGTGTGATTGACAATGGGCAGACCATGCTGGTCGAGGGTCTTCGTGTGGCCCCTCAAGAACGGGGAAAAGGCGTGGCCGGAGTCCTGCTACGCTTTTGCGCCGAGCTCGTCAAATCTAAATATCCAGAGGTCAAAGTGAGCCGCCTAACACGTGATGACCAACTCAGACCCAAAGACTTCCAGAAGTATCGCATCATAACCAAACAGGTGTGTTCCGTCCCCACTCAAATCAAGATGTCAGTCCAGCTGTGATCCGACTGCAACGTTTCTTCCCACAGGGCATCCTGCTGATGCGTTTCCGAGCCGAAGACCTCAAGCTTCGTTTGTCTGATATTGGTGGACAGATGCAGGCACCGCTGTCCTCCTTCTTCTCAAACGGTCCTCCCATACGCCTGGACAACAACGCCATTTATCAGCTGTATTTGACCACTGACCTGATGCGGGGGGTCCTCCCGAACGCCACCATCATCCAAGACTGGCAGCCGTTCAAACTTCTGCCCACTAACATGGCCATCCTGATGAAGAAGGACATTGACTGGATGGTGGACGATGCCTCCAACCCTACTGTGGGCAGCCTGTGCACTTTCCCTTTCAGGGTCCCCATTGGAGATGAGTGGTGTGTGCCCGCTGTCTTCCTCATTCTCGCCAACGTTTTTATTCCACTGACAGCTTGTTTCTCACCAGGTATTATCTCAACATCGACATGTTCGGCAAAGACCTGGACCTGGTGCGCCAGCAGTTCCTGTGCCACCTGCAGCGCCACACTGCAACACTGAAGGGTTACGTGATGTGCCAGATGTTCCTGGACCCGCCCCTCTGGAAGCCCATGGCCGACTTTTGCCGCGACACCCTGAACGTGGAGCTGGTGAAGGAATACACGGAGCAATGCGTGGTGGAGTCCGATGTCATGTAGTCACCAGCAAGGAGGCAATGGACAGCTCGATTAGAAGACGAGCCAAAGCGACTAATCATACTACATTTGTGAGATTAGAATACTGTCAATCATTCTATACTCAGAGTTTGAAGCATGAGCTGTTATTATTTTTGAAAAACTGACAGGAGTTCCGAAATACTTTCTAAAACAAGATTTTTGATAGAATTGGTTGATAATTCCTACGCTGAGTCCATTCCTAATACATTGAGCTCATATTCAGATTCAAAGTCATGGACCACTGAGCTTTTCAAATCGTACTGTACAACAAAGTTAAGGTTACGTAGCAGTGATGTAACCTAAAAAGCTCTTTTTTGAAAAGACAAATAACCCTTTGGGCATTTCCAACATTGCTGCTGTTTGCCATAAATACGAGACAGCTGAGTTTGCTTAGAACATCTGCACAACTCTGAAAGCACTTTAAATTGACAAATACCTGCTGTGGTTAAGTTGGAATGGGAGAAGACAAAATATATCAAGAACAAGCTCATCCTCCTTCAGGAGAAATGATCGGTCATCTGTCTTTGTTAGTCTATTTCTTCTCATTTTAAAACAGTAACTGAAATATACTGTACTATTTTTGCAGAAAAAACGTTCTCAGCTGTGGGTGGAAAATAGGCTTTGTTGTTTGTTTTGAGATGGATAACATAATGTCTAACTATTGTACATGCTAATGCTTGAAGAGGCTCAACAGTATGAAAATAACTACAATATGCTGCAATTCAACGACTACTAATAGTGTTACTGGAACGTTTACATACTCGTGAAGTCGTTTTAAAATCTGCGTACCTCAAATACATTGTTCCAGAAAGCACTTTTTTAAAGAGTGAGGATAACTCAATACAATATGTCTTCAATATAACATTATGGTTTTAATAGCTAATCATAGCAACATGATACAATTGCATATTTATATTTAAATCAAATACTGCATATGCAGTCTTACAATGGCCGACAGGGGTAAACGAACAGCTACGTCAAAACGTTTCAAACCCACAAATGATCCAAAACCAATTACACACAGAAAAAAAAATAAGCTGGGAAAATGCTGCAATCACATAAACGCTGCAGGGTCAAAAAACAAATGGTAAATTTAAAAAAAATGCAATTGCGTAAAACTGTCATTCTCAAACTTTTTTTTGACTTAGCAAAAATCTGGCTCATCATGTACCACTATAATGACCAACATTAAAATACAGTAGTATAGTAAGCTTAAGTGTTGTTAAAAGTATAGGTTTTATTTAACAAGTATATTTAATATTTTTGGTCACCGTAACATTACACACAGTTTGAACACTGTATGAATATAGGGGGGGGAAAAAACAGTGTACTTTAATCAAATGATTATTTGATGTACCGCTGGATAGAGCCCACATACTACTAGTGGTACATGTACCAGTTTGAGAATCTCTGTTCTAAAAAACACAAAACCCCCCAAAACATTTGCTTGAGAGAACTGCTGCAATTTCATGTAACAAAACAGACGTTAGCCAGACTACCAGCAACTCCAGACCTGAGAGATATCTCAAAATGTATATTTTACAGTATTAGAGAGCAATCTATTTTTACAACTAAGTATTAACTAGGGAGATTATAGGAACATTTTACATTTATCTGAGAGAGAGATATCCCTCAGGTCTACAGTGCAAGGGTGTCTCTTAATTAAATGTAGATCACGCGCTGTGCACACCCCACAAATTGTGGGGTCCCTGTTTTGCGTTAATGAGCGCATGTAACATGTCATTTAATTAATTACAGGACGCTCCATATCAAATTCTACTTCAAACATATTCCGAGCCTCTTTCCGCTCTGTCATTGATAAAGAAATAACGGCAAATTTCCACAGATATTCTCATTTGTTATTTTGCACTAAAAAATGTATTACTGAGACAATTTATTTCCCATGAATTTGTTGTAGTACACAACATTCATCAAATAAGTTTGATTAAAAAGATAAAAATCCTTTCCAAAAAAAAAAAAAAAAAAGTGTTTTTTTTGTAATAAGAGGGTGGCCTAAAAATAAATTCTGCTTCGGGTCCCAATTTAGCCAGGGGCTACCCTGCTGCCATGCCTGGTAACCTGGCTAATTTCCTGGTAGTCTGGCAAGCTTTCTTTTGTTTGGTAAAGTTGCACCACGCGTTGTTGCATTTGTTTTTGATACTGAAGTTTTAATGCGATTGCAGCAATTTTAATGTGCAGCAGGTGTTTAATGGTGTTGGTTTGTTTTTTGGTTTTGGATCACTTCTGTGTTTGAATGGTTCGGCCACCATGAGTTTCACCTTCAAATACAGTAGGATAACAGCAGTTTGCTGCAGAACTGATATGAATGATAATTTTTGTTCTCCAATGCTATTTTTTTATATATACACTCCATTGTGCTAAATACTGATTTTAATTATGACAACCAATATTGTCAAGTCAAAGTCCAGGGAGCCTAATAATAGTTTGTTTTTAACCAAAGAAAGTTGCAAATTATCTCAAGCATTGCCCTAATGTTTGCTGCCATTTGTCCATCCATTCAAACAATACACATAGAGACAGTCTACTACTGTATTTTGTTGGATTGAAAGAAGTTCTGTAGTGACACACCCTGAATACAGTCCTGAATATATAGCAGCTGACTTCTTGGATTTAACTGCTGGAATTTATTTTTTATCTCACAACCAAACACAGCATCTGTTTGAAGATGAACCCTTCAACTTCTTATATTTTTTTCTGGGGTCTTAATTCTATATGTAACACATGTAAATAGTGTATGTTGTGCTGGAAAGCCGCAGCCTCATGTTATTATTTTGGTTCTGGTAGGAAACCTTCAGAGCATGTGGCATCTTTTTTTAAAAGAATAAAACATTCTATTTTTACTGTAAATTTTACATTGATCTCCTGTCACTTGTAGAACCATGTCAACGTGTTTGTCAGATCACTATTATTCAAGGAACTTTATTGTCAGAACATTTTCATTAGAATAAGATTTGTATTGATGTATTTGTGCAAAACTTGAGAGAGCAGGTGAAGAACTTTTATGCATGCTTGGGAAGTGCCATAAGCCACTACTGCTAATCCATTAATTTGTCAAGAAAAAAACAATACAACAAAAAACAGCAAATCATCTTCAGGTTTAAATTTCAATTTCATTGAATGTGACACTGACACTGAAATACAGTGCTTTGCAGTTTGGACTGTGTTTTTTAACAAATGCCTGTACAAGCCATTGACTTCATGCAGTAGGTGAATGAGCATGCACTTTAGTAGTCAGTGGCAATAATAGCCAAGTAGCATCCTTACCTTCGCCCTGTTGAGATGTTTTACAATCAATCAAGTCAGTTTGTCATCCTAAAAAACAAGAACAGGATACAATGTAAAGGCTGTCAGACAGACAGAGGCTAATACATTTAGAAAACTAGTTTTTAAGGCTTTTAGTAAGCTTCTATTTTTGTGAAACTCCTTTGCTGCTCACATTGTCCTTTTTTTTAACATGATTATTAACAGACTGACTTGTGTTACGTGCAAATTATAATCACTACTAAACTAGTGGAGCGAGAAATATGTATTTTTTTTCTGTGTACATTCAAACCTTCTGTGTTCTTGTAATGAAGTGATTGATTCATCTTGGCATTGACTGCTAATGCATTGGACCTCCAAAAAATGGAGGCGGGGGAGACATGAACAAAGCTTCCTTATTTAATGTCTTAGTAAAGACGACTAACGTGTCCGTGTTTTTCTTTTTACATTATGTGCATAGTTTATTATAGAAGCACCGTATTTGTCACATACGTTTACTAGCATAAACACACTTCCATTGCTTTGTGTTGCTAAAGACAAAAAAAAAGACATCATATAATTTGACGAATTAATCTATTTTTTATAGTTTAAAAGAGCTATATTTGGATAGTTTATGTTTTTAAATAAACCTTGCCTGTTTTTTAAATATTTATTTTAATGACCTATTATTTTAGGATCAAATGACTGCTTAAAGTTGTTGACATAACATCACAGCCAATATGCCTCAAAAGCTCTGCAATGTGGCTCCTATCTAATGAGCTGAAAACTTCCCATTTGAAACATTCTTTTCTTTTCTTAGTTTATTTCGAACATGACATACATACACCATTATACATCAGGTAATTTCATCATTTCGCAATACACAATACATCATGTCCGAAAAGGAGTAGGAAGAAGCAAAGCTTATTTAATCCTCCCCCACATTGTGTGTGATGTGTGTGTGTGTGTGTGTGTGTGTGTGTTCTTGTATTTATAGACATCAACAAGGAAAAGTACCTTCCACATGAGTACCAATGAACAAGTTAGGACCGAAATCATGGTCCCAATACGGAAAACCATTGCATCTAATAGAGAATGTTTCATTTGCATGGTGGTGAAATCTATCAAAATTAGGGTGGTCCCAAAAAGGAGGGATTTTTCTAATGGACTGTGAGTCTGTTTTAAAAGTGCTCCCCCTCTGGCCACCATATGAAATAACAAGTGTGTGTAAACATTTGAAGTGCTCTGGCCAACATATGCAGTAAGAAGTGTATGAAAGAAATTGAAATGCACCCCTTTTGGCCAAAATTAATTTAAAAATAAATAAATAAATATGTTAAAGTTAAAGGTAAAGTACCAATGATTGTCACACACATACTAAATGTGGCAAAATTATTCTCTGCATTTGACTCATCACCCTTGATTACCCCCTGGGAGTATATAGTGACATACTATGATAACAAATTAAATAATGAATATTAAAAACAGATTACAAACAAAAAATGTAAATAAAAATTAATTAGCTATAAGCAGTCTTTCTCACGATGTGTCGACTTTTTTTCTTATAAAATTTGGAACAATTTCTCATATTCTTTCGGTTTCTGTAATATTTTCTCGTAAAATTATTACTTTTTTATGTAAAATTATTACTTTTTTATGTAAAATTATCACTTTTTAATGCAAAATGGTGACATTTGTCATAGACAATTCTGACTTCTCTGACAATATTGCCCATTTTTTTGTTATTGTAAAACACTAACATTTTTTTGGGTAAAATGACTTTTGTCATCATTTTGCTAACTAAAATTTCCGATTTTTAATATAATGTTACCAAAAATTTGAAGTTTTCTTACAAAATTGTGACTTTTGTCGAGTAAAATTATAAATTTTAACGCAAAATGGTGACATCTGTCACATAACATTCTGACTTTAATGACGATATGTCCCATTTTTCGTTGTTTTAGACCTTTTTTGAGTAAAATTATGACTTTTGTCATCTTTTTCCTAAGTAAAATTTCCAAATATCATAATAATGTTGCCAAAATTTTAAAGTTTTTCTTTAAAATTGTGACTTTTGTTCAGTAAAATTACGACTCTTTTTATAAAATTGCCAAAATGTTAAGCTTTTCTTGTCAATTTGCGACTGTTATTGAGTAACATTTTATCATAATATCGCACAAATGTTCAGATTTTCTTGTAAAATTTTGACTTTTATTATAATACTAGAGGTAGGCATTTTTCTGAGGTCTCAAGAAGGTAACAGATACAATAATGTGAGTGTGTGTGTGTGTGTGTGTGTGTGTGTCTGTGTGTGTGTGTGTGTGTAAAGTGGTACTACACACACACTTCACAAAGGAATGGTTGGGTGGGTGTGTTCTAGAGTGCAGTAAGGAAGGGAAAGACATTAAAACAAGCAAATCCCAAAGATTCCTTACCTGCAAACAACAAAAGAGCATTACCCAGATGAAGTGTTAAATGCACTTGGTAAAAAAGAGAAGACAGAAAGTAAAACGCAGGAAGAGTTAAAAGGAGCAGGAATTGTGCCGAAGGCTAAGAGGGAAGCAGAAATACACAACTCTGGGATATTTTGGGTGTTTTCCTGTTGATTCTTCGCATCAGACAGCACAGTAAGTATATCAACAATACATTCATATTGCCTTGATATCATTTACTTGATGATTCAAAATATTTTTTCTCCATATAAGTATCTTTGTGCGACCTATTTACCCATGAGTATCAGACTGTTATATGACACCAATATGTAGGACTAAGCCTGCACTCTTTCCTACGACCAGCAAGGGGAGACATTTCTCAGTGAAACTAGTTATCTCTTCATTATTCATTTGATTGACTCAATACCAGGTGTCATTTGCTACATGTCAACAACCATCTCCTCAGATGGAAATCTACACTGTCACTCTGGCAACGGGCACATCGGAGTATTCTGGCACTAACAACTACATCTATGTGACGCTGGTTGGGGTGATGGGAGAAAGCGAGCGCACTCTACTGGACAACCCGGGCCTAGACTTCTGTCGAGGGGCGGTATGTCACACAGCCAGCCGTTCAGTCCTAACATGTAGTAAAACTACAGGAATTCCCCATGAATTGATTGACGACCCTGCCCCCTCAGGTGGATGAGTACAAAGTAACCAGCCATACCGCTCTCGGCCCTCTGCTACTTGTCAGACTAGAAAAAGAGCGATACTGGGTGGAAGATAACTGGTTCTGTCGCTACGTCACTGTGAAACCTCCAATTGGAGACCAAGCGCTGACCTTCCCTTGTTACCGCTGGTTTGTGGGAGATGTTACAGTGGAGATAAGAGAAGGAACAGGTAGGGAAATGAGCAAATCGGACAGAATAAACTGTTGCTAAAAATGCACTTCTTTTTCACAGCCAAAACACATAGAGATGACTCCTTAGCTCTTCTCCAAGCTCACAGAAAAAGAGAACTTCAGGACAGACAGCAGACTTACAGGTCCTTCACAAACAGTACACCCATTAAGTAAGGAAAATTCCTCTTCACTTTTACTAACATTATTGTGTCATTATGTGTGTCATTTATTAGATGGCTAACGTGGGCGACTGGGATACCACGATGTATTGATGCTAAAACAGAAGCGGATTTGCCACAAGATGCTCGTTTTGACAACGAGAAGAGAAGTGACTTTGAGTATTCATTACATTTTGCGTAAGTGCTGCACCACAGGTTAAGGTAGGAAACAAGTTGCAAATGAAAATTAGAGATTCATATGTACCTCCATCTCCCTAGCTTGTTGGAGTTGTCGCTTAAGAAACTCGCCATCCGTTTTGGGAAATCCTGGGAGGACCTTGAGGATTTCAAACAGATCTTCTGGAAGCTCCGAAGCCCAATATCTGGTAGGATAGATCCCTTGAAAGTACGCTCCCTTACAAATTACACCTTTTACGTACCTGGGAATTTTCGTTGTTTGAGTCAGAGTACTGCATGGACCACTGGAAGGAAGACTGGTTCTTTGGTTACCAGTGTCTAAATGGCTCCAACCCCAGAATGATCCGCAGGTGTAAGAGGCTACCAGAGAACTTCCCAGTCTCAGCTTCCATGGTGCAGAGCTCATTCCCTCTTAGAACTAACCTGAACAAAGAACTTAAGGTCTCATCTTTCTCTGCACCATTTGGCAATGTCATTATAATCTTTACCTTGACAGTCTTCATTCATCTCTGTTCAGGCGGGTAACATATATTTGTTAGATTATATCATCATGGAGGGGATTCCCAGCAACACGATCGAGGGTAAACCACAATACATTGCTGCTCCCCTCTGTCTCCTTTACCAACATCCAGACCAGGGGCTCATACCTATTGCTATTCAGGTACCAAGCATCCATGTCTTTTAGTGTAAGAAAACAACAAATGAAGTATAGCGATGTATTCGGATTTATTACTTAGTTGTTGTTGTTGTCACTTCTGATATATATAGCAGCAAACTCTCTAGTAAGTACAAGTGAGTACTTAAGTTGACTAACCAATATCAACCCTAGCTGGGTCAAATTCCAGGCTTGGACGCACCCATTTTTCTGCCTAAAGACCCACCTCTCGCCTGGCTGCTGGCAAAGATGTGGGTGCGTCACTCAGAGTTCCAGATCTTCCAGGTGCTATCTCACCTGCTCAGGACTCACTTGGTGGTGGAGGTGTTCTGTGTGGCTACGCTGAGACAGTTGCCAGCCGTACATCCCATTTATAAGGTACATATGCACAAAGAACTAATGTTATATTGCACCGCAATGTAAAGACACTGGCTTATATTTGGTTAAATTCAACACTGCAGATGCTGGCTCCCCATCAGCGCTACACACTGGAAATCAACTGTCGGGGGCGCGCTCAGCTCATCTCATCAGATGGCATCTTTAAACGGGTCAGACATGAAAATGTGCTTCTATTGGTCAATTCAGTACCAAACGGGGCTCAAATGTTGATCGCTAAAACTATAAAAGAGGGCTATCATAGAATAGAATAGATAGAATACAAAGTACTTTATTGATCCCTGGGGGAAATTCAGCACCACAGTTTGCTCACAATAGACAATAATAATAATAAATATATTAATAATATATATTTTACATATATTCTACATTTAAGTGCAGTCAAGAAGGACATATGCATTATACAGTCTGATGGCTGCCGGTAAGAAGGACCTCCTGTTTCGTTCCGTGTTACATTTTGGGAGTCTGAGCCTTCCACTGAACGTGCTCATTCTCTCCGCAAGGTCCGAGTGTAGTAGGTGGGAGGTGTTGTCCATGATGGCTAGGAGTTTTGCTGGACGACTTCTCTCTGACACCACCGCCAGAGAGTCTAGCTCCACTCCCACCACGTCACTGGCCTTGTTTACCAGTTTGTCCAGTCTTTTTGCGTCCCTCGCTCTCAGCCCTTCGCCCCAGCAGGCCACGGCGCACAAGAAGGCGCCCGCCACCACCGACTAGTAGAACATCTTCAACATCTTTATACAGACGTTGTAGGATCCTAGCCTCCTGAGGAAGTAGAGGCAGCTATGTCCCTTCTTGTAGAGGGCCTCAGCGTGTTTTGACCCATTCAGCTTGTCAATGTGTACACCGAGGTATTTATAATCCTCATCATGGTGGTCGTGTAGGTTGTGTCTACAGGTGGTGATGGTCTGCTCATTCTGGCCCAGAGAGAGTACAAAGATCTCACCTACCGCTCACTCCAGCCCTTCCTTGATTTTGCTGATCGAGAAGTTTCTCACCTGCCAAAGTATTTTTACAGAGAACACAGTCTCATGCTGTGGGAGTCAATACACAGGTAGCTAGTGTTTGTGTTACTGTACTTGTACAACCACTGCAGTATGAATTTTAAAATCATTCTATCAGTTTTGTCTCAGAAATGGTGAGCCTGTACTATCAGTCCGACCAAGATGTGCAGCAGGACTCTGAACTCCAAGAATGGGTCAAAGATATCACGCAAGTGGGCTTCACAGAGCTCCCCAACTTTGGTCAGTTTTACATAGCACCAATAATCTTTCTTTCATGGTGCTCAGGCTCACCTTTCTATCTGAAACCAGAATGTTCAAAATGATTTGGTGAATGCATTGCAGGTCTTCCGAGTGAGCTGAGCACCAAAGCGGAACTGTCTACCTTGCTTGCAGTGATCATCTTCACCAGCACAGTCCAGCATGCTGCTTCTAACAATGGGCAGGTACACAAAACATGACCTACTTCAACCTTCGTCCTTTGTGTTCCACTCTAAAGTTGTGCTCTTTTGTTTTTGTAGTTTGACTGGTGTGCATGGATACCAAATACTCCTTGCACCATGAGACAACCACCACCGACAGACAAAGACGCTGTTACAATGGAAATGATCATGGCCACCCTTCCTGATGTCAGTCAGTCATGTGTGCAGATGGCTATCACGTGGCACCTGGGACGAGCACAACCTGATGCAGTAGGTCAACGAGGCTTTAAGTTGGAAATAGCTTCTTCCTCTTTATACTCACTCAATATTTGTCTTCTACCTAGATTTTTTTGGGCGACTACACAGAGCAGCACTTCAGTGAGGGGCGAGCTTTGGAGCTAATTAACAAATTTAGAAAGGATCTGAAAGAGATTGAAGCCCACATCTTAAATCAGAATGAAGGACAGGAGCTGCCCTACCTATTCCTACTGCCCAGCCGTGTAGAAAACAGCATCACAATATGAACAAATCTTCACCTCAAGTATGAAACAAAGATTTCTTATTCTTTTTATATAAAGAAATATATTATTACAGTACTCCATTAAGTACATGTTAATAGTGTACAACAGCATATTATAGCAAAATGTAGCAATAGTTGACAGTGACAATTGACCAGAGTCACTGTATGCATTCTAAAGTCCCTTGAATGCGGTGTGAACCTTCATTCTTGTTACCCACTGTGTAAAACGATTATTCAGTTCCTGCACTTCTACAGTATATTTACACAAGTGATGTCTTCTTTGTTTCTCTACTTCCAAATTGACTTGACCTTTTTAAAGATGGACTTGATAGCTGGTTTAGTGGCTTGGCTGTCTGAAACCGTGTCGAGAGTGGTACCAGGACAACAACCAACCTCCAAATTATTTGGGCGTATCTTCCTTGAACGTCTCATTTTCCACCTTTTCCACAGAGACTTCCTCTTGGAATGAAGTCCTTCAGGTTGCATGTCTTCTTTTAGAGTGTCATCTGATAATTGATTCTTGCTTCCTCTCCCTTTTATCAACTGGTAGCTGCTAGAAGAAGCAATAGAGGTGGATCCAGTGTACGGTGAGTCTCGCGGACCAGTTGAGTAACCGTCAAACTCATCCTTGGACTGTTTGATGTCACTACAAATCGGCTTGCCTGTCATGGCAACACTCTCTAAGGATTCCACTGAGCTCCTTTCAGGGACGTATACACGGACAGCATCACAGAGACCTTGTCTGAGGGAATTTTCTAATTTTTTGGAAAACTCCTGTCTGAAGATGTTCTCAAAGATACTGTAGATGTTGTGCTCATTTGCATCCCCCTCAGACTGGAGAAGATTGAGCCCACTGGCTTTCTCTTCATCTGTCTCTGTAGCTCCCAGTTTACTGTCTGGAATGGATGCCAAGCCAATAGAATGGCAGGACATTTCTTCTTCTGCTTTTTCATTGGAGATATTTGGAGTTGGTTGTTCATAGCGGCATGTATTCTTGATCATGTTTGCCTTCTCAAGGGGGAATGAAGTTGGTGTGGTGGAATGGGATTTAGAGGTTGCAGTTTCCACAAGAGTAGAAAGCCCGGAGCAAGATTCTTCCTCAAAGAAGCAAAACTTCTCCACGGCCATTTGTTCAGAAATATTCTGAGGTTTCTCCACTTTGCTGTCACTTGTGATTGGGTTTGTTTCTTTAACAATGGAGGATGGATCTTCTGCAGAACCTCCAAGCTCGGCATCCTCTAAAGCGCCTGAAGTCCCAGACAATGACTCTTCTTCATCCTCCTCTTCTTCCTCTTCTTCGTCCAAACTATCATGATGAAAAGCTTTCTCGGCTTTTGTCTCATTCTTGACTTTGGCTTTCTTGCCCTTCTTCTTGCCTGAGCGAGATTTCCACATGGACTTCATTTTTTTAACAATGGTTTTGCCGGCTGTCTTTGTAACTTTGCTGGCTGAGTCAATGGTGTGAACAACAGGCTGAATAACATGGCTGATGATATTTTTGGCTTTCTCGATGATGGGAGAGGAGGTGGAAGGAAAAGGCACTGGAGAATCTGCCACCCCTGTGTCATCCAACCCAGAGGTGGATCCAGACTCAGATATCCAACTATCTTTCCTTGCTTGTTCTTCAGAGGCATCTGGAATGTTCTCATCCATCACATTTAATGAAGAAGTGGAAAGCCGTGGGGTCGACTTCACCTCAAGTGCGGAGGCATTCTCCGCCGTCTCATATTCATGAAGAGGTATCTCGTTTCTGAAGACATTTGCCTTTTGAAGGGCGGATATAATAGGACACGAACAGGGAGCAGAACGTGTCACCCCAGCGTACCTCGATGTGTTGGCTGAAGAAGAAGCTGAAGAATTGGCCTCTCCTGTCTCCTCTAAAATGGGGGACAGCCTGGGGGTCAACTGTTTTTCAAATCTGCAGAGTTCCTCCACTGCACCCTCATCCAATATGTCCAGGGGAAAGTATTTGCCGTCTATTTTGGTGCTCATGATCAAGTTTGAAGATGAACTTTCCTCTGCAGGTCCCTCTGTTGCCGGTGCAAGCCTTGATATAACTGGAAAATCCTGATGTTCCTCTTCTTTGCTGATTTCCTTATCAGACAATGAAGAAGAATGGGAAGCAGATGGAACCTTCACTTCAGTGTCTTCTGAAGTGGGCAGAAGACTGGAGACCGGTCCTCCCTCAACTATTTCGGACTCCTCCTCTGCCTCTTTATCTGAATGATCTGTGATATCTTCATCCTTCCACGCTGACCTGACTTTTTCTATGGTGTCAACCACAGGCTGAATCACATGGCTGATCATACTGATAGCCTTCCCAAGCATAGGTGAAGAGTCCTCTCCCTTTGGTTCTTCATTGCTGTACTCTAACATATTACTGTCAGGCCGCTCTTTCTCCTTAGATGACATTAAATAGCCCTCCTTTCCTTCAGGAAGGAACTCTTTGGGATTCTCAGCACTCATGAGCCTCTCCGAGAAAAAGGTCTTGAGGTATTGCTTGATTTTATGCTGAGTGATGATGCCGTACGACGACTCGTCGATATAAACATTTGTAGTAGAGCGTTCTTCTGCATCCCAGAGGGCAATCAGCTGTCTCAACTTTGCAATGTCTGCTATGCTCTTCTCCACGATGCTCTTGATGATATTGTTGATTTTGTCATCCCTCTCTTTGTCCATTAGGCTTGAGGTCATATTCTAGTGAACAAATACAACACACATCTAAATAGCATGCCAATTATTTTATTGAATAAATGATGCACATTGGCATGGGGTTATTTTATTACCTGGTTTACTTCCGAAATGTTCAGATGGTCGCCAAACAACCCCCGTTGTACAAAAAAATCTTTCAGGCATTTCTGAGTGTTGAGAAGGTCAAAAATACCGTATGGGGACAACTGGCTCTTCTCTGTGATTTTTCGCAGATGAGCTTTGTTGTAACTCGCCGCCATTTTTGCTTCCATGGCCTTCATCCCTTGCTGAAGTACATTTTGTTTTAGGAAAACAATATTTGTGGACAATCACAAACCTTTGCTTTCGCCTGTTTGATCTGAGCCGTGCAAAAGAGATCGAAGCATGACATCGGCACATTTTGTCATGAAAGCATGACATCATCACCTTTTAGTCATCAAAGCGTGATGACTAATAATGAGATTCCAAATGAACGGGCACAAATAAGTTAAGTTTAACTCCAAAGCATCCAATTACCAGTCAGCAACAAAAATCTACAAAGATTACAACTTGTGTAAATAACTACTTTAGGTCAAACAACTCCTGCAGTTTTCAATTACAATGGTACCTCGACTTAAGAGTACACCAACTTACGAGTGTTTTGAAATTAGCCGTCTCATGGCTACTCCTATGCTTTAGGTTGTGTGCAAAAATGTAAAGTTATAGGCCTCCTCACCATTAGTTGGGATAGCGAATGAAGAGAAGAAGGGATCCACTCATATTGCTCCACCAGGTTGTCTACACGGTCGGTCATGTTTTTGATGATGTATTCCTTTAGCTCAATGAATATTATCTTTTGCTTATTATTCTCTGCCCTCTCCTTCACACACTTTATTCCTTCCAATGGTTGGAAAGCAAAGTGGTGTCGACCTCTAGCTATGAGCTAATGCTAGTGAGTAAGACCAGATGTTTTGAATGGATCTTACAGGATTTAGTGTGACAGTAAACCCTGTAAGAGCCCTTTAGGTCTGTGGTATGACATGAAAATTATTGTATGGTGTATTTGACGGAGAAACAGCTCAAAGGAGAAACCATACAAAGCCGCTATCCAAGGTATATGTTGGACATTATTCTTACATTACTTCATAAAACTACTGTAATTGTTTGTAGAACATTCTATTGTATTTTACATTCAGTATTTCTCATCTAAAAGTTTTTTTTCTTTCTATAAAGCATGTTACAATTCTGATATTTTGGGGGTGAGGCAAATACTGATTACATTTTCATATGTCCTACATATCCTTATCTTTATCCTTTTTATCTACTAATGGTTCTTACTATTTTACAAGTTTTATTATTTTCACTTTCCAACGTTCCTCAGAGGGAGCCATCTGCTGTGGGGGCCCTTTATGTCAGCATACTTGTGGCCGTGGTCTGATGACCTCCTGGTGCAGATGGCTCCTGTGATAGTGTTTACTCACATGTCTCCTCTGTACTCAGCCATGCATTCATTTGATCATATAGTTGCGTATGGGTGTGTGTTTGTGTTTGGTATAAGTGTCTGTGCGTGCGTGTGTGATAATGATCTGGGTCGTTGGGGTATTGTTTTCAACTTTGTAAAGCATTTTGCGTTGCATTTCATTTGTATAAAAAGCGCTTTATAAATAAAGTTCATTCATTTCAACGGGTGATGTTTATTTGAGATACGAGTGTTTTGAATTGTAAGCTAGGTCACAGAACCAGATAAGCTCCTAAGTGGAGGTACTCTTGTAAAAAAAGATGAAGTTGTCATTCAACTTTGCTGTCGTTATGAAATCCATCGATCCGTCCATTTTCTACCGCTTATTCCCTTTTTTGGGGTCGCGGCGGGCGCTGGGGCCTATCTCAGCTACAATCGGGCGGAAGGCGGGGTACACCCCGGACAAGTCGCCACCTCATCGCAGGGCCAACACAGATAGACAGACAACATTCACACTCACATTCAATCACTAGGGCCAATTTAGTGTTGCCAATCAACCTATCCCCAGGTGCATGTCTATGAAATCCTATTCTATCTTAAAAAAAATAAGTCTCTATTTTACTTGGGCAATGTATTCAATGTTTAGGTAAATTCAAGTGGACATAAACATATTTCAATTATAATTATGTTCATTTTAAGTAAACAGAATTCATCGATCCATCCATCTTCCTCTTTTATAGGAGCATCCTCGATCAGTACAGCCGAGGGTTTGATGAAACAAATCCCAAGCAAAGCTATTGGTGATATTTTCAACAAAGATGGTGTACACATGCAATTTCAAAGAGGCAGCTGTCTGAAAACGGAACTTTTTCCTGAAATGGTCAAGGTGTAACCACACTGTAGGAGGAATCTAAATGCAAGAAAACAAAAAGGTCCAACTCACTAACATGATGACACACTCAACACGACCCCAAAAACGGCCAGTTTCCGTCCACAGATCAATCCACGCATTATAGTCTTCTACCGGACGACACGCACCTGACCTCTGACACTGGAGTCTTGGGATAGCACATTGCAATGCAAAACAAATGTTGTTAACAATACAATTTCAAGCTAAAGGGGCTGTTGTCAACTTGTACACGGTTGTCTAGGGGGCGCTAATAATATATTGACAACTAAACACAAATATGGCATGTTTGCCAAAAATAGCGGAAAATTATTACGCATATATCATCAGGTGAAATAATAGCAATATTATGGAAACCCATAGTTGAGTTTGAGTTTATTTCGAACATAGAAGCATACAACATGATACATCACAATTTCCAGTTTCTCTTTTCAACATATTCAAAAAGGAGTAGGAAGAAGCAGAGCTTATTTAACCCTACGCCTTTTCTTTTACATAACAGTTGCTAAAACTTTTGTTCACGTCTTGTTCTCATTGTCTTCACAATATATTCATTCCATAAGTATTCATAATAAAAAATAATATATTGTCTTCACAATATATTCATTCCATAAGTATTCATAATAAAAAATAATAATAATAATAATTGTTGAAGTAAATTTTATTCCATATGATGAGATAAGTAAGATTATTTTGAGAATGAAAGAATGAATGGGTGAATAAATTCAGAATGTTTATCATGGTTCTTCTTTTTTGTACTTTGTAAACACTTTAAGTTTGAAGAGTTTCTTGAAGTGGATCATATTAGTACATTGTTTGATTGCTTTGCTTAATCCATTCCATAGTTTAATTCCACATACAGATGTACTGAAGGTCTTAAGTGTTGTACGTGCGTACAAATGTTTTAAGTTACATTTTTCTCTAAGATTATATTTCTCCTCTTTTGTTGAAAAGAATTGTTGTATATTCTTGGGAAGCAGGTTGTAGTTTGCTTTGTGTATAAATTTAGCTGTTTGCAATTTCACTATGTCGTGGAATTTCAGTATCTTTGATTCAATAAATAAAGGGTTTGTATGTTCTCTATATCCAACATTATGTATTATTCTAACTGATCTTTTTTGTAACACTGTTAGTGAATGAAGTGTACTTTTGTAATTATTTCCCCATATTTCTACACAGTAACTCAGATATGGTAACACTAGTGAGCAGTAGAGAATATGAAGTGATTTTTGGTCTAGAACATATTTAGCTTTATTCATAATTGACGTTTTTCTTACAACTTTATGTTGTGTATTTTTTACGTGAGATTTCCAGTTCAATCTATCATCAATATACCTAGAAATCTGGTTTCATTTACTTTCAATTTCTATTCCGTCTATTTGTATTTGTGTTTGACTTTCTCTTCTACTGTTACCAAATAGCATTATTTTAGTTTTACTGAGTTTCAATGATAGTCTGTTTTTGTCAAACCATTTTTTAAATTTGTTAATTTCTTCTGTTATTTGTATTATCTTCTGTGTGTTTTCTCCTGAACAAAACGCTGTTGTATCAGCCACAAATAATACTAACTTTAAATCTCTTTTAACTTTACAAATGTCATTTACATAGAGATTGAATAATTTAGGTCCTAGTATTGATCCCTGAGGTACACCACAGGATATATTTAGCGTTGCAGAAGTGTGTTCGCCTAGTTTCTCGTATTGTTTCCTGTTTGTTAGATAACTTCTTATCCAGTTTAAGACTAACCCTCTGATGCCATATCATTCTAGTTTTTTGATTAAAATATTGTGATTAATTGTGTCAAATGCTTTAGTTAGATCCATAAACACTGCTGCCACACATTTTTTACCATCTCTTGCATTGGTAATTTCTTCTGTAATTTCAGTTAAAGCCATTGAATATGAAACATTAGCTCTAAATCCATATTGGTTGTCTACGAGTATTCTATTTTTATTTATGAAACTCTCTAATCTGTTATTGAACAGTTTTTCAATGATTTTAGAAAATTGTGGAAGTAAAGAAACAGGTCTATAATTTGTAAATAGATGTTTGACTCCAGTCTTATAAATTAGTGGAACTTTAGCTATTTTCATTTTGTTTGGAAATGTACCTGTTTGAAATGATAGGTTACTAATATACATTAATGGTCCTGAGATCTCCTCAATGACCTTTTTTATCGTTTCCATATCAATTCCGTTATAATCAGTTGAAGTCTTAAATTTACATTTTTTCACGACTGTTACTATTTCCTCCTGTGTCACATTACTGAGGAACATGGAGTTGGGATTTCGCTCTATAGTATAGTCCTCAATTGAAACTGGGTCTGGAATCCTTCCAATTTTGTCCAATATTTACAAAGTAATTATCAAAGTGGTATGGATCGATACTCGCGTGATACCATCTAATCCATTTCCTACCACTTGTCCCTTTTGGGGTCGCAGGGGGATGCTGGAGTCTATCTTAGCTGCATTCGGGCGTAAGGCGGGATACACCCTGGACAAGTCGCCACCTCATCACAGGGCCAACAGAGATAGACAGACAACATTTACACTCTCGTTCTCACACTAGGACCAATTTAGTGTGAAGTGTATGTATTTGGAGGTGGGAGGAAGCCGGAGTACCTGGAGGGAACCCACACAATCACGTGGATAACATCCAACCATGCCCGGGGATCAAACACAGGACCATCGTATTGTGAGGCACATGCTAACCCTTGTTCCCACATGATACAATCATTATTTTTCAGTTGATTCTATTTTTGTTGACTTTAAAAATATCGAATTGTATTTACTTGGTTGTCGTATCGGTACCAGTATTCGTAGTATCGCCCCCTCCAGGTTGACTGGCCGCTAAGGCGTACGTTGCGTTCAGGTAATATCGGAAATAATAATCTCTTACCACTTAACGACTGATCACTTTAACATATTCAATCTTACTGGACAAATGTGAACTAAATTATACTATTTGGACCAATTGTATTTGTTAGTTGAAAAGGTTATGCTTCAATCTAAAATGAAGTTTTAGATTGTTCATATTTACGAGGGACGGCGAAGACCGCATCAGTCTCCTACTTGTATTCCGTTTCAGGACACAGTTTGTGTATTTCTCGCCGTAATGTAACAATTGACGGCAGTCGAAGCAATAAAATCACGATGCAAAGTTTTGTTTGGATGCTGGACTCCTCCTGACGGTGACAAAAACAGCAGAGGAGACTGCTAGCTGTTAGCTGTAGCTACATTGTTGTTAGCATACTCGCTGCCGCCCAAAAAGCGTCACTGAACCCAAGCCGTTTTCTCCCTCGCCCGGTGACGTAAAGATGACATCGGCTTCTACCAAAGTAAGTCATTGGGACGCAAACGTGTCGCTTTGGGGAAAGAGTAGAACTTGTCCGAGCTGCTCACCTAGCGGGCGAGTCGGTCAGCAGCAGCACGAGCTCTTAGTGCGCGTGCAGCTCTGGACTGGAGACATTATTTGGATTCAACGTTAATTTGGCCATTCATGTGTTTTGTTGTTATTAAACTATTTGAACTCGTCGTTTCAGTACTTTGAAGGTTTCCATGGCAACAACTGTATCATCCCTCTTCTCACTTTTTATTATCCATCCATCCATCCATTTTCTTCCACTTGTGCGAGGTCGGGTTGCGGGGGCAGCAGCCTAAGCAGAGAAGCCCAGACTTCCCTCTCCCCAGCCACTTCGTCCAGCTCCTCCTGGGGGTTACAGAGGCGTTCCCATCCCAGCCGGGGAACACAGTCTTCCCAGCGTGTCGTGGGTCTTCCCTGTGGCCTTCTTCTTCTTCGGACGTGCCCTAAACACCTCCCTAGGGAGGCGTTCGGGTGACATCCTGACCAGATGCCCGAACCACCTCATCTGGCTCCTCTAGCAAATTCTTCTATTCATATTGTTACACTCCTGACATGATGCTTAACGTAAATAACCGCCATAACCACAACACCAGGGGGAGCTCCACAAACCACGTTAAACCCAGATTCCGATCTAACAAAGGTCTTAACTCATTCTCTTTCTATGCCACATCAATGTGGAATGCACTCCCAACAGGTGTAAAAGTAAGTGCATCTCTATATTTCTTCAAAACCGCTCTAAAACAACACCTCCAGCCAACTTCAACCCTTTATAATCCGGGGAGATGGGCTGTAAATGGAGGAGGGTATTAGTAAACAACTTAATGTAAATAATCAAATGTACTTCTAATGTATTTACTTGCTCTTATGCTATCTGAACTCACTATGTTCTCTGCTGGCTCTACATATCCTACTAAGTGAGACCAACACTGTTTCAATGTACATTTCTCTGTTGATGACTGAAGTACTGATATCAACCAAAGCTCCTCATCCCACCCCCCGGATTGTAAATAATTCAATGTATATACTATGATGATTAACCTGTGTGATGACTGTGTTATGCTGATAGTATATATTTGTACCATGAATTGATTAACGTGGACCCGACTTAAACAAGTTGAAAAACTTATTCGGGTGTTACCATTTAGTGGTCAATTGTACGGAATATGTACTGAACTGTGCAATCTACTAATAAAAGTATCAATCAATCAATCAATGCACGTCGAAACCAATGGATTGATTTTGGTTTGTGTGTTTGCAGGTAGGAGAAATCTTCTCTGCAGCTGGTGCTGCTTTCACCAGACTTGGAGAACTCACCATGCAGCTTCACCCAATGGCCGAGTCCAACCTTGCAAGGTAAGATGCATATGTTACAAGTTTGATCCCTTTTTTTTTTTGCAGGGTTTTATTTTTCCACGATCCCTTACTAGCATTAAGAAGAAACTGCACTTTTGGGGGAATTTTGTCTATCATTCACCATCCTTATGTTCCTTTTATTATGCATTCCAGCTCATAGATAAACACTACCAAAAGTCAGCTAACAATGGAGGTAATGCAATTAGCTCTATTCCACCCGTAAAGCGGTTTAAAAACATGTTCATTTAAAGAATAAGGTGGCGCATTAATTCCACAGAGGCATCACAACATTTTCTGTTTTCCTTCAACAACTACTAATCATGGCAGACTTTACAAGAGTCCTTTTTCGACAACTATTTCGGGACAAATGACGATCCAGAAGCAGTAAGAAAAGTAGTTATTGGCTGTCCTCAAAGTCGCTAGATTTTGATTGATGGCAACTTGTATTAGTAGATTGCACTGTACAGTACAGCAGTGGTCCCCAACCTTTTGTAGCTGCGGACCGGTCAACGCTTGATAATTTGTCCCGCGGCCCGGCGGGGGCGGGGGGGGGGTTCTTTTAAAAAAAATCTTTTTTTTTTTTCTTTGTCATGAAAAAGGGAGATTTTTGTCATGAAAAAGGGAGTTTTTTTTGGGTTGTGCACTAATTGTAAGTGTATCTTGTGTTTTTTATGTTGATTTACTAAAAAAAAAAAATTTAACAAAATTCAAATAAAAAAATAAAATAAAAAAATTATTCTGCGGGCCGGTACCAATCAAGCTGCATGTACTGTACTGCAGTACAGTATATATTCCGTACAATTGACCACTAAATGGTAACACCCAAATAAGTTTTTCAACTTGTTTTAAGTCGGGGTCCACGTTAATCAATTCATGGTACAAACATATACTATCAGCATAATACAGTCATCACAAAAGTTCATCATCAGAGTATATACATTGAATTATTTCCGATCCAGGGAGGGGTTTGGGACGGGGGATGGGAGGGGGGGTGGTTAGGTTGGGTTGCTATCAGCATACTTCAGTCAACAATAATATCATCTAAGAAATGGACATTGTAACAGTGTAGGTCTCACTTGGTAGGATATGTACAGCAAGCGGTGACCATAGTGAGCTCAGAAAGCATAAGATGGTGTCATTTGCACTTTTTATTGCAATGGACACTGTAGGAGAGATACTAAAGTGAGTTAAAAAAAAAAAAAGAAAGATAAATATGATTAAAACTGCATATTAAAATTAGAAAATTCTAGTAAAAAGTACCAATGATTGTCACACACACACTAGGTGTGGTGAAATCTGTCCTCTGCATTTGACCCATCCCCTTGTTCACCCTCTGGGAGGTGAGGGGAGCAGTGGGCAGCGGCGGTGTCGCGCCCGGGAATCATTTTTGGTGATTTAACCCCCAATTCCAAACCTTGATGCTGAGTGCCAAGCAGTGAGGTAATGGCTCCCATTTTTATAGTCTTTGGTATGACTCGGCTGGGGTTTGAACTCACGACCTACCGAGCTCCGGGCGGACACTCTAACCACTAGGCCACTGAGTAGGTGGTAAATGTATTTCTTAGTTTTTTAGGTTGGTTTGTTTTAATCAAATTTGTTCTGCATTGTTAAATGGTAAGAGTATCAAATTTGATCAAAAAAATGGAGGGTTGTCATATTAATTTACAAATCAAATTTGGATGTTGATGAAATTCAGAGGTTGCAGTGATTTATGACTCAATTCTACCTGTAAATAATTTTAAAAATGCATTCAGAAAACGTCAACAATACTTCATTTACGTTCCGTAACCTGTATATTAACCAAGCTGTAGCGAGATTGTTATTGTAAGAATGAACAATGAGAAACTCTTCTGTATCGCAGTAACCTATCGGTGTGCTTCAGTGTTAGCCGTAAAAGCTAAATACGGAAAGAGATAAGATAACTTCTACAAGAACAGAAAACTCGTTTGAGTTAGTTATGCACAACACTGCGATAGAACAACAATTTGTACTGACTGAAAAACATGAACATCATATTACAGTTTCTGTAAAGTATTAGCCCACATTTCATGTTTTGTTTGTACACAGCTAGCTAGTCAGAAAGCGTATCTACTGTAGTTGTACTAACATGTGCTGCGTAAGCAATCCATTTATGTCAAAATAGCTTGGCTCCAACTTCCATATTCATAGCGTCAAAATAGCTTTCATCCCCCTCTCCTGGCTTCCGTCCTCTCCAACATCTCACTTTTCCTTCTGCTGGCTTCTATAAGCAGCAGTATATTTAGCTTTAAAAGTGTAAGGTTGTAAATCCTCATTTGTCCAAAAATAGTCGTCTTTGATGTCTGTTACCAAGTCTGCCATGATTAGAATACACTCGTGTTAGATTCCGGAAGTAGGAACACACATGTTGTCATAAGTTAGACGTGCGCTGTTATGTAAACCGAAATCAATGTGCGGCATAAATCTGTCCCGGAAATATTTGAAATGATCAAAATACGGTAAATATTAAACATACTACATATTGTTATAAATCTGTCTGTTACTACATTATATATAGACTTGTAGTTTGTATTTAAAACCATTTTTTAGAGTGCTTTGGAGGCTACAACGGTGACTCCCATTAGCCGCATCTTTCAAGCGTTTTTTATCATTTTTAAATTGGTTAAAAAAAAGTGTGTTCTTGTCTTTCATAATGATTGTGAACAACGGGCAAAATTAAAAAAAAATGTGCAGTTCCTCTTTATATTAGATGAAATATTAATCATAATAATCACGCAGGTAAAAAACAAACATAAGACGGTCGGTGCAATTAAGCGTCTTTTTTACGTCAGCTCCAAGTTGAATGTCAAAGTTCAACAACTTCTCGGTTCATGGCCCCATCCTTCTGATACACATGTGAGAGGCATGATTTATAATCTAGAATGAACTTTTACCAATTTAAGAGGCGATGCAGCAGCTCACCAGCTCAGTATGTCAATAGTTGCATAAGCTAGCTATATCTCTGCGATCACAGCATCACTAGAAGTAATTCCTCGGCGTTAGCACTTATAATAATATTACTAATTCTTGGTTATTAATTCTGGTCACAACAAGTAAATGTTGCCCCGTTAGCCACCTGGTACTAGCCCTATATTACAAGTTAGAATTCATAAAAAAAGAAAGACGTGTTTTTTTGGTCAGTTTCCTCTTAAAATGCCCTAAAATGTCTTATTTGTGATACTTTAAACCAGGGTAATGAATCAATGTGGAATATCAGTCTCTTTTATTCTACAGGTTGCCTCTGAAATCTTTATTGGCTGAGGAAATATTAAATCGGTGGCGGTGCTTCAATTTGTGAATTTCTTTGCGAATACTTATTTTCCCAGTTTGCACCATGGGAAACTAGGATGATGTACGATAAACATTTAATGTAATGAAACCTTTACAACAGGTGTGTCCAAACTTTTTTCACCACCGGCCACTCACTAAAAAAAAAAATCAAAAGATGCAGGGTTCATTTTGTTACTTTTCATTTTTAAAATCAATACATATATAGATTTATTTTTAAAGAAAAAACAACAGCCTGCATGTAAGCTTTTAGTGTCAATATATTTACTTTTTTTGTTCACATTGCACCTGTTTGCTTTATTATTTTTCAGAATGTGCCACACAGGTCGTTACATTTTTCTGTACCGGGCTTTTCACAATTGTATGTTTTCTAAGCACCCGCCCTGTTGTATGGTTTGAGTGAATCGACTCGGAACTGCAACTTCCCCTGGATTTAAAGCTGCAGCACTCGTTTACCCGCGCAGACCATGTCATCAAACCACTTTCAACTTAAGTTACCATTAAAAAAAAAAAAATTACACCATATACATTTTCTCGTAAAAAAAAAATCCACAGACAGGGATCTACTCTCTGTATTGTACTTTTGATGGCTTTCAGTTTGACGTTTACATACATTTATGTTTGACTACACACTCGCCAAATATGAAACATATTAAAGGCCTACTGAAATGAGATTTTCTTATTTAAACGGGGATAGCAGGTCCATTCTATGTGTCATACTTGATCTTTTCGCGATATTGCCATATTTTTGCTGTAGGGATTTATTAGAGAACATCGACGATAAAGTTCGCAACTTTTGGTAGCTAATAAAAAAGCCTTGCCCGTACCCGAAGTAGCAGACGATGTGCGCGTGACGTCACTGGTTGTAGAGCTCCTCACGGCCTCACAGTTTACAATCATAGCCACCAGCAGCTAGAGCGATTCGGACCGAGAAAGCCACAATTTCCCCATTAATTTGAGCGACAGTGAGAGTGAAGGACGAGAAGAAGAAAAAAAAAGACGAGGGCAGTGGAAGCGATTCAGATATTAGACACATTTACTAGGATAATTATGGAAAATCCCTTATATGCTTATTGTGTTACTAGTGTTTTAGTGAGATTATATAGTCGTACCTGAAAGTAGGTGGGGTGTGGTGACCGCCAGTGTCTCTGAGGGAAGCCATGGAGGAGCCAAGAAAGTCGCAGCTGGCTCTTTGACAGCTGCAGGAGGAACGACACAAGCTCCGCTCATGTCTGCGGTAAGAGACGACTTATTACCACAATTTTCTCACCGAAACCTGCCGGTTGACATGTGGTCGGGAACCATGTTCGCTTGACCGCTGTGTTCCATATTAAAGCTTCACAACCAACAAAGAAACACCGGCTGTGTTTGTGTTGCTACAGCCGACTGCAATCCACCGCTTTCCACCAACATCTTTCTTATTTGTAGTCTCCATTATTAATTGAACAAATAGCAAAAGATTCAGCAACACAGATGTCCATAATACTGTGTAATTATGCGATCAAAACAGACTACTTTTAGCCGTAATTGGTGCTGGGAGAACATGTCCGCTACCACCGGTGAGGTCACGCGCACACGTCATCATTCCGCGACGTTTTCAAATTTAAAATTGCAATTTAGTAAACTAAACCGGCCGTATTGGCATGTGTTGCAATGTTAATATTTCATCATTGATATATAAACTATCAGACTACGTGGTCGGTAGTAGTGGGTTTCAGTAGGCCTTTAATGGAAGGAGTCCAAGTGACTTTACTTGCTATCTTCCCCCAGTGGTCAGACAAAGAACCCAGTGAAGAGGAAGTATGACGAGATGCCTCGGACCTGCATCGCCGGCCCACAAAAGGCAGTGAAAAAAGCTGGCGTCGCCATGGTGACATCGGGCACTCCCTCCGCCACCCTATCTGTGCCCACGCCTCACGTTGTCACAGCGACAGTCCAGCAAAGCAGCCAGCCCGCCACAAAGAAGCGGAAAACGGCAGGTGAGCGCGAGCCTCCTGTTCCCTCATTACGCTGCTAAAAGCATGTTATTCAAGTGTGTACGTGTGCATGTGAAGATGTGACCCTCAGTGCTCTGAATGACTCGGACGTCAACAGCGATCTTGTGGATATTGAAGGACTGAGCGAAGCATCCACATCCAAAAAGATCAACTTCGATCAAGGTGACTTTAAATGTTGTACCGTTCTCATTAATGCGTTTTAACTATGGAATGTGACTCTATAGCAGCTGTCAACTATGAATAACTACTTCCTAGTTGTAGTATCTACTGTAGTAAGTTCAGAATTGAGTTTTCTGAAATTGTACATTTAAAATGCACTTGGAAGGTATTCACATGGAATAAATTCATTTTTGTCCTCAAAATTCAACAGACGATACTCCATAATGACAGTGTGAAAATGTTTTTTTTTTTAATTTGGAAAATTATTTAAAAAAATCTGATGTACATAAGTACTCACAATACTTTGTTGATGCACTTTTATGCTGTAAACATACTGTAACAAAATGTAAAAAAAAGTGAAGCGCTGTGAATACTTTCTGAATGCACTGTACCATTTTAGCTTAAAAAGCAAAACCCTATGCACACATGAAGAAATATTGCTCTTGTTTTGCTGTAGATACCTTAAACTTGGACTCCGGTCTCATCATGAATACCAGCGATATTCCTCTGCTGTCCCACTGACCTTGTGCCGCCTCCCTGCCCCAAAAAGGAGTCATCAAGCAAGCAAAGACATTAGCGCGAACATTTTTTTTGTATTTATTATTGTCTTGCTTTCTGACATTTCCTTTTGCAAAGAGAAAAAGCAATTCCAGAATACAGTTTGTTTCATATTATCCAATAACAGCAATTTATTTGTCAATCTGAGACACTCAGGTGGGGGACACATTTTCAAGTAATAACACAGAATAAATTCTGCATGACATTTTTACTGGATGGGTACCGTTTTTGCAAGAATTGTACAATACACTGGTGATACTGTAGTGCAGGTGTGTCCAAATATTTTCTACCACATTCCAAAATTAGAAAAAAAATGCAAGAGGTGGGACTTGAAAACATTTTGTACAGTAAAGATGCTGAAAAACAATCCAATGTATGTCAATAAGATATCTCAACGAAACATACACTTTTGCAATTTTGTATCAGTGAAAAAGCAAGTTTGTGTCATACGATCTAATATTTAAATTATTATTTTTTTTTTTACCATATGCATAAGAGGAAAAATACTAAAAATGGCCACACTTGAGACACTCTAGTGCAGGGGTCACTAACCTTTTTGAAACCAAGAGCTACTTCTTGGGTACTGATTAATGCCAAGGGGCTACCAGTTTGATACACACTTAAATAAATTGCTAGAAATAGCCAATTTGCTCAATTTACCTTTATTAAATAAATCTATATAAATAATAAAATGGGTATTTCTGTCGTACATTTTTTTTCCTTTTACGGAAGGTTTTATGTAGGGAATAAAAACACTTAATTGAACGCTTTAAAGGAGGAGAAAACACAAAAAAAAATGAAAATTAAATTTTGAAACATAGTTCATCTTCAATTTCGACTCTTTAAAATTCAAAATTCAACCAAAAAAAAGGAAGACAAAAACTAACTAATTTGAATCTTTTTGAAAAAATAATTTATGGAGCATCATTAGTAATTTTTCCTGATTAAGATTAATTTTAGAATTTTGATGACAAGTTATAAATAGGTTAAAATCCAATCTGCACTTTGTTAGAATATATAAAAAATTGGACCAAGCTATATTTCTAACAAAGACAAATCATTATTTCTTCTAGATTTTCCAGAACAAACATTTTAAAAGAAATTCAAAAGACTTTGAAATAAGGTTTAAATTTGATTCTACAGATTTTCTAGATTTGCCAGAATAATTTTTTTGAATTTTAATCATAATATGTTTGAAGAAATATTTTAAAAAATTCTTCGTCGAAAAAACAGAAGCTAAAATGAATAATTTAATTAAAATGTATTTATTATTCATTACAATAAAAAAAAAATACTTGAACATTGATTTAAATTTTCAGGAAAGAGGAAGGAAGGTAAGATGTAAAAAGTATGTGTTTAAAAATCCTAAAATCATTTTTAAGGTTGTATTTCGTCTCTAAAATTGTCTTTCTGAAAGTTATAAGAAGCAAAGTAAACAAATAAATGAATTTATTTAAACAAGTGAAGACCAAGTCTTTAAAATATTATCTTGGATTTTCAAATTCTATTTGAGTTTTGTCTCTCTTAGAATTAAAAATGTCGAGCAAAGCGAGACCAGCTTGCTAGTAAATAAATACAATTTGAAAAATAGAGGCAGCTCACTGGTAAGTGCTGCTATTTGAGCTATTTTTAAAACAGGCCAGCGGGCGACTCATATGGTCCTTACGGGCTACCTGGTGCCCGCGGGCACCGCGTTGGTGACCCCTGCTCTAGTGTAATAATGTTGTTACGTGATAGAACTGATTGCCTACATGCTGCATTTTGACTCTAGGTTTTTCCCATTTTCTGAATACGAATTGTTTGGAAAAGCTTGCGGTGTTGAAATTTGGATCAGGAAATTAGCCACATTGTACGCACACACACACGTGTAAAATATTCTAACATGGTAATCATTTAAACCTCCATGGGGGTGTTGTGAAAAAAAATGAAAAAATAAAATGTGTAAAAAAATATCGGTTTTGTGATAAGTAATGAATTTTCAGTGAAATAATAGACAATCTAGGGCTGTTTTTCTTTTGAAGGTGTTTTGTAGAGCGTGTGTGGCTAACTGGAGCAGCACACAACACACTGGTAATGCACAAACAACATACCAGTAATGATGTGCTGCTAAAGCCGGACACACAATCATATTTGCTGATCTGTAATAACAATAATGGATTTTATTTGTATGGCACTTAACATTTGAATAACAAATAGACCCAATCGAATCAAGTAACACATGCTATCAGATTAGTATTGCTATAGCAATCTCACAACACATTTGTAAGTGAATTCTCCAGTGTGCAGCATTCAATTCTTATATTTAAAGATGGGAGTTGGAGAAATTATTTTATTGTACTCTCACTCACATTACTGGGGGTCTCTTAACAGGTAGCTGACCAAAGGGTCAAGAATATTTTCTTAACTCTTGATTTATAGTGGTTTAATTAAGACATTATCCCTCCACTGAATGACAAATTACAACAGACGATCAAGAAAACAATGGCCGCACTACTTGAGTGGAGATCTGCTTTGTGAGTCAAGAACAATTTAAAAGTAATGTAAATAAAACACAAATAGCTCACCTTTCCTTTCTTTCTATCAAAGGAGCTCTCATGCTGATTAAAGCTGGAGACCCTTGCTCTAAACATACTTTTCCCCACCTTTTATTTGTCATGTCACTCTTTGTAAGGGTAGACAAAAAAAACAAAACTCTGCATTGATTTTGAATTGACCACAGATCTTGACCATCTGTTTGCTGACTGGCTTCAAGAAATACCTCGGATCTGTGTACTACTTTAAGTCGGTGAGAATGGGCAGGAAAAGGCTTCTGCCACGGCAAAAAGAGGATGTCAAACAAGGGGGATCATGGTGGTATACAGTGACATGAGCAAGAAGAACTCAGAAGTTCGGAAAGAGAAAAAGAAGCAGCACAACTAATTTGTAACAAATCGCACTAAAGAAATCGAGAAATTATATTGTGTCATTTCTTTAAAACATTGATTGGTTGGATGCTCTAGAGCATTGGTTCTCAAATGGGGGTAGGCGAACCCCTGGGGGTATTTTTTTTTTTTAAATATTCTGAAAATAGCAACAATTCAAAAATCCTTTATAAATATGTGTATTGAATAATACTTCAACAAAATATGAATGTAAGTTCATAAACTTTTTTTAAATATCTTTTTTACAAATAGTTCAAGAAAGACCACTACAAAAGAGCAATATTTTGCACTGTTATACAATTTAATAAATCAGAAACCGATGACATAGTGCTGTATTTTACTTCTTTATCCCTTTTTTTCAACCTAAAATGCTTTGCTCTGATTAGGGGGTACTTGAATTAAAAAAATGTTCACAGGGGGTACATCACTGAAAAAAGGTTGAAAACCACTGCTCTAGAGAAGCAAAACAATGAAAAAGGTTACATTGTAGTGCAAATGTGGTCTAAGATTGATTTGGGACAGGACAAAAGCATGAAAAATGTCATCGAAAATGGGCTTCTCGTTACACGTGGGCGGCAGATATCAGAACAAGATGAAGATGCTTCAACAGAAAGGTTCTGCAATCAAAGAGCATGCATGTGGATGTCGACAACATTGACACATGAGTTCCACTATAAAAATAGCACCAACCATCTAAAGTTCACCAACAAGCAAAGTGGTAATGCTGAAGCAGGGAAGCAAATTGAAAGGAAGAAAAATGCTAACAGCGCCAAGAAAGCGTGGGGGAATTTAGAGTAAAACCCCCACGAAGCGAAATGGAAAGCCGGAAGAAGCCGAAGTATTTGTATTTTTAAAGACATCATCCCAACTACAAAGAAACAAAAGACAACTCACAAAGACTTGATGTCACCAACAATTAAGTGGAACAGACTCCTCCCATCACCAAAGACATGCACCTGGGGATTGTCTGATTGGCAACACTAAAATCTGTGTTGGCCCTGCCATGTCCAGGGTGTACTCCGCCTTCCGCCCGAGTGCGCTGCTCCGAAAGAGACAAGCATTAAAACAATGGATGGATGCAACTCCTCAACAACATACTAGATTAATAAAAAACAGACCAAGCACAATATTTCATTCATAGAACATTACTAGCAAGTTAATACTTAAATTCATAAATTGGGCAATTCATTTTTTTTTAATCCTTTGTTGTTTGAACATTTGATCATGCAGTTGACTTTATTTAAAACATCTTATTTTCACTCGGGTGGTCAAAAAAAATGTTAACTCATGTGATTAATCACCCACCCACAAAAATCGGAGTAATCATTTATACGCAGATTATTCTCGCAGTTTGGGATTTTGAGCATACATGTTCCTTTACTTCAACCCGAGATGGTTAATGCACGGGTTGCTATATGGTCGGTGATTGGGTCAATGCATGTATCAGTGCTAATAAAATCAAATACACCCTGACTGGACCTAATCACATGAAACTGTTACCAAGTGTTTAGCAAATAAATGATTCCAGTAAGACATTTAAAAAAAAAAAAGTTCCTGTATGACAAAATTGTGTCTAAGTATTAGTGTCTATTTTTAAGTTAATTACAAGCGAGTAACAACCTGTAATTAATCCAAATTCAAAAGGGTGATATATTTGGTTTGAAAAATACATTTCACAGAATTCATTTTAATGTTTTTCTTCTTTTTTTACATTTTATAAATGTTTCTATTTTTTATTTATAAGATGTTGATGCTTTTTGTAACATATTTAATCCATTCTGTATTCAACACGACACACACACAAGTTGTCCATTATTTTTTCTAACACCTTCTTTCACTTTAAACGGGAAGCAAACAAATTAGAAGATATTACAAATTAATGGGACAAATTACGCCCTGCTTCTTCCTTTTTAAACATGTTGAATTGAGCCAATTTGTTAAACATTTCTAAAAAAAAAATAACTAAACCATGCTTGGAAAAAAAGAAACTTCAACACTGGTTGTTGAACATTGTTGGATAAAAACAAATACTAATACAGATTGATTTTCCCATTCTTCCAAGCAGTAAATTAAATTAAGACTAAGATTGTTTTTTTTGTTTTTTGAAACTGTGAGGCATTAAAACAAGGGTGTCCAAACTTCCTATCAGCATTAAAGGCTCAGTGGGCCCACTTTGACAAGCTTCTTAATTCAATAAAATCAGCGTGTGGCAAGCTATGTTAAGCTAATATATATTATATATATATATATCGATATATATATATTGGTGTGTATGAAATATATTTAAGAACCCTTTTTTTTGCTCCTATAGTCTTTATTATGCCTTCTTGTTTGATGCCTTTAACATAATCACAAAACTTAGCAAAGCATTTGGAAAAAATATTCATGTTGAAAATCCATCCATCCATTTTGTACCGCTTATTCCCTTTTTGGGGTCGCGGGATGTTGAAAATCATCATACACCAATTGCAGTAAGATGCACAGATAGTTCTAAGTGCTTTACACTTTATCTTTGTGTGTGTCATTTTCTAACAAAGGCTATGTTAAATTTTATCCGTACAAAAAAAAAATATCTGCAGCCCACAAATGGCCCCCTGGCTACACTTTGGACACCTATGCAATAAAATGTAATTATCGGTGCTACGAATGAATACTTCTGTAAAAGCACCACATGTCACAATTTCAAACACCTTATTTAAAATGTCACATTTCAAACCCTTTCCCCAAATTTCATGCACCTGTTGCAATCCTGTAAAATATCAAATGAAAACAAGACTATTATTTTACCTCAAGTAAAATAGCTACTATTCAAGAAGGTCAAGTAAATCAATAACAACAAAACACACCGCACACAGTGAGCTGAGTGTGTGTGTGTGTGTGTGTGTGGTTGGAGGCAGGGGGTCAGGGTCAGGGTCAAGGTCGTGGTTGTCCGGGCGCGCTGTGGCAGCACATCACGATTTGGAGAAACACATGCAAAACATGATGTGCTGCTAAGGTGCACCCCACATCACTTAGTGGCCATCAGCATCAGTATCATCCAGCACACACTTTCTTCACTGTAACACACACACACACTTTGTAGAGTATAGACACTAAACCTAACTCTCACTACATTTAAAATATTTTTATTTTTATTTGGACATTTAATTCTTATTCAGCCGGTTTGTAATAAGTCTAACATTTTCTGTAATAAGAAATTTAAAAAACACTCCGTTTTTATTTAATTCGTGTTTTTCTGTTCTGATATTTCCTAGAAATACTTTCCTGTTATATGAAAAATCCTGCTTTACATATGCGTCATGACAACGAAGACTATAAAATAAAATAAAAAACACCTTTTTTTGTTATAATTGTTAAGTGTAAAAAGACCTGGAAAAGATGAAAGAAAAAAAGCCTCCAGGAGGTATACTATACACACAATGCATAAAAACAACAGCAAATGATTGAAATGATGTTCTCTCTGTTAAAATATTTACCGAAAAAAAGTATGTAATGTTTTTTTTGCTTGTTAAAAAGACAGATCAACTTGACGAGAAATACTGCAGCAAATTTTCATATTACTGTAGTAGTGGTTGTATTGCAGAGCACACAGACACTGATGTTCAAAGCAAATTGAAAGAGAAATTTAGATATTTTCACAAATACAAAAAATATGTAGGCTATATATATTTTTTTAGAATAAGAAAAAACCAAAAAAGTCTTAAAAAACAAATGCATTGTTGATTTTGAAGTGTACACAAATACAAATATACAGTTGTTTGGCTAATGTCTATTGATACACACACACACAAATTTTGTGCATTTATATACACTGTATATACTGTATATATATATATATACACACACACAAAGAAAATATATATTTACACATATAAGTGTGTAACATATTTGTGTGTAAATTTGAGTTCTGTATATATACACACATACATACAGACACACACACACGTCTATACATATACACATGTATGTACATATAATATATAACACATACATACACACAATTATATACGATTTTGTATGTATATATATATATACATACACACACACACACAAAGAAAATATATATTTACATATGTGTGTAACATATTTGTGTGTAAATATGAGCACTGTATACATACACACACATACATACATAAACAGACAGACACACACATGTATGTACATATAATATATAACACATACATACACACACACACAATTATATATGATTTTGTATATATACTGTGTACATACACACACACCTACATATGTATAAATACACACGTGTGTGTGTATATATAAATATATATATACATACACACACACACTTAAATATGTATAAATACGAGTGTGTGTGTACATATATATATATATATGTTTTCAGTTATCTAATTATGTCTTTTAATGCCATTTATGTCTTTTAATGCCATTTAATGCTTACTGACATTATTCATTTTGGGTGCCCTGGCTGATTATGTATCTCCATACACAGCATGGAGGATTCCACTGTACTAATAAAAACAACTGCATTACGGCAACAACAAAAAAATGCATTTATTTGTATCTTAAGTAATATTATCAAGTAACATGAGGGCAAGGCTTAACATGTTACACACAGACAGCAAGCCAGAAGCTGGTAGGATGATAGCTAAACTGACCGCTGAGATAGCGCTAGAAACCACCAAAAATAAGTGCGTAATAGAGATTAAGACGTTTACAGTCTGGAAGACAGCAGTTAATACAAACAAATTAACAAGTATAATAATAAAAGTCGAGAAAGAGAACAATATACCTGTTGGTGTCAGTATTATGAAGAGGGCGGATTGATCCATAAATTTGTTGTGTCGATACCAGAGGTAATGTCAGTATAAAATCGATACAAGAGTAATTAGCTCAATATTTTTATTTTCTTAATCATTTTTTTTGGTTGTTTTATTTACAAACTCCGAATACTTTATTGGACACAGGAGGACTTTGAGGGCAAAACCAAAGGGTTTAAATTTATAGTCGATAGTAGTTTTTACTTGTGTGTATTTATGTTTTAGTGACTTTGTTTTGCTCAAACAATTGTGTTCAATACATGACAATAATGAACTAGTTAAAATATTGTGTTATTGTTTGACTGTCAATAGCACTTACCATAAATAAACTGAAAAATGTACGGTTAATACATGTGGTCATCGTTATCAGCAGCATAAAACCCTGATCTGAACATCCCTAATACAGTAAAACATACATACATACATACACTCACACATCACGTTTTATATGCATATACAACACATGCATATATATATATACACACACACACATATAAATATATATATTTCCACACACAAACACATATATATATGCAAACATATACACTCACACATATATGTATATATAAATATATGTTTGTATATATATACACACACACATACATTTATGTATATATATACACGTGTATACATATATATACATACATATGCAAACACATATATATGTGTGTATATATATATATATAGACACACACACGCGTATATATGTATGTATATATATACACACACACACACACACACACACACACACATTTATGTGTATATATTTATACATGTGTGTATACATATATATATGTATTTATTCATATATATACACCCACACATTTATCTACATGCACAAACATACATGCACGCACACATTAATACAATATATAGTGTCAATCAATTCTAAAGTATGTATCATTTTATAGTTTAAAGTGTTCCTTATGCTGTTTAAAATCCTTAAAATATGTTTTAAAAATCAACGTAAATGACAGTTCGGGCCCCCAAAAGGCTAAATGATGTATCACATTAACATAATTTTTATCAATAATTAAAAGACATTGGTCGATTTTTTAGAAGCTACATTGACACGTTTCATTTAAATGTGAAGTAAACCATAACTACAGCTGTTCTTACTTGTCATTGAAAGTGTTTAATCAAGCAACAATTTTTATATGACACACATCTTTTACTCGTAATCCATGTTCAAAATGTGTCCCAGGGGTCATCAGACATTTTTTTTTGTGACACATTTCAAAATATTTAAGTAAAAGAAAACTTTTAAAATAAAATAAAAAACGTAAACAGGCTTAATGTAAACAGGAGTTTAAATGTTAATACTACTACTTATTCATGTCACACCAATAACACATAGCTGACATGAGGGTAGTTTTTTTCTTTAAATGCATATAACTTTTCAGCATTTTTTTACATATACATTATAAATGCATATAACTTTTCAGCATATATCCATATACATTAAAAATATCTTCACAAAATAGACTATTTTTTTACCTTGATTTTTTTTTTTTTTAATTGTGGCCCTTAGTGGGTTTTTTCTTTCAATGCATATACCTTTTTAGCATGTGTACAAGGTGTTATTATTCATTAAAAATATCTTCACAAAATGGACATATTTTTTTACCTTGACTTTTTTTAAATGTGGCCCTTGTTGGAAAATGTTTGTACACCATTGTATTAAAGTCTTCTTTTTCATTATTGATAGATGTGAGAAACTCATCTGAGAGATAAATACAAAAAGGCTATAACAGGAGATTTTCCATGAAATCATAAAGTCTCCCCCCCCCCACTTTAAAAGTGAAGATCGAAAGAAGTGAAGAGTCTACTTTTCCACATGTGGCGGGCCCTTAAACACATCAAAGAGTTCAACGTTAAACACAATAAAGCACATGACAAAAATATGTACACATATATTCATAAAATAATTACATTTAAGCAAAAAAAGATACATCCAGTAGAAAGAACATCTTGCTGGCACAGATGACAGAGTGTGACTGGGAGGGTGCCGGCAGGGGGGATGGTGGGGGGGGGAAATGGAGTGGGTGAGAAAAAAAGTGTGCAGGTAAAATTAAGATGGATGGAAAGTAAGAAAGAAAAAGAAGAAAAAAAGAGCTGATGCCTTTATTCACAGAGGCCATTTTAAAATGGGGAAAACACACACACACGCGCGCACACACACACACACACACACACGCACGCACGCACGCACGCAGGCACGCAGGCACGCAGGCAGGCAGGCAGGCAGGCAGGCAGGCAGGCACGCTCACTCACTTACTCACTTACCGTCTGCTGCTGAAATTCACAACAAATGAATAAACTATGACATATGACAGTCACCCAACAACACAACACATAATTTGCATTGATGCACAAAGATGTTCGAAAAGGTCAATGCGAACACTCTGACCTCTGATCCAAGGAAGCAGGAGAAATTGAGTGGGGTGGGGGTCAGTGGGGTGATGGGGCTGGAGGGAGTGGCGGGTAAGAGTGGGGTAAAAAAAAAAAAAAAAAAGAAAGTTGTTGACCTCCTGGCCGTGTGCTGCTCCTCGACGCCTCCTCGCTGGAGCCCCAGCTGCGCACACTGACTCAGCGAGAAGGCTCAGCAGGCATAAAAAGCTACAAGGCTGCAGCTTTTCCCACCGGCCATCACTTTCTACATGTGCACACAGTGCACGGAAAAATCTGGAAAAAAATCAGGTGCACCCCTGGGGTTGTGAGTGGGGCAGGTGTGAAAGGGCAAGTCTGTAGGAGCCGGGTGGGCAAGTATAAAAATTAATTTGTGAGAGGTGAGGGGGGGCTCTTGCCTGGGCCTTTGTAGGCATTCAGACCGCAAGGAAGATAGCAAGGGGTAGCCAGGGGTGGGGAGGGGAGTGGCTGTAAAAATGAAGAAAATAAAGAGAGTGTGCTGTGAGGGAAAAATGGAAGTTGGGGGAAACATTGCAAAGTATTGTGCTAAGGCAGGAACATAGGCTGTTGAACATTCTGGTACAACACTCACACTCATTGTGGACTTTCCTCCTCTTGCTGCTAAGTAAGTTGCTCATGAGATGGGAGGCGACCGGCAGCAGGAGGAAGAAGAGAAGTAGGAGGAGGGCCTACTAAGTTTGTGGAAAGTGCTGCTCTGAAACTACATGCCAAATTGACCAAAATGCACCAAGAAGCTCTGCCCACTCTTTTCTGTGCACACGCACGCATGCATGCACACATACTAAATCATATAATAAATTTGAAAAATGTGTCGAAATTTGATCTACATTTTTAACAGCTTTATTTGAGCACTTCCTATGTGTTGTTGAAGGGCCAAAGCCCAACATTACATTGATAAGTGTGCATGGTAGAAACTAAAAATCTATCAATCAAAACTTTTAAAGTCCCTGACTGCTAAAGGTAGTCAGAAGAAAACCAAAGTAAAAAAAACAATTTTTTTCTCTAAGTCCTTTGAAAAAAAGTGTTCTACTTATTTAATATTATTATTTTTGCGTCACAAATAAGCATTTCAGTAATGTCAATTCTAACAGTAATCATAGTTGTGAATTTGAAATCTATACCATGGGGATACCCCAGAACACATTAACTTTTGACAGTGTTGTAAGCGTTAAATTTCGCCCTTTTCCGGCTTTTAGCACGTAAATTACGCCCCAAAGAACATGTATTTTATCAACTAATGACAGCGATTTGGCAAAGTAAGCTTCTATTGTTAGCTCTCATTAAATGTAAAGACTATCATAACACAACTGCAAATTGTTAGTTGCTTCTCTGGGGCTGCTTTTGTATTGTCATTGTCCACAGCTTGACCTTTCCTCAGACCGATGAGCAATTTTCGTAAATATAATTAGTAACTGTGAAAAACAGACATTTTAAAAATACTTATGTTAACATCGCAAGCCAATTTTGTTCCTGTAAAAATATGTTTTTTAATAAAACTTAAATAAAATTATAAATGAATCATAATATATAAACTGGTGTATTGGAAAAGCTACTAATGCATGTAATGCTCTCTGTTCACAAAGGAAACGTCAATCATTGCTGTCAATATTTCTGTAAATCTATAATTAAATCATATAAAGCCAAAAAATAAAATACAAATATTATTAACATGTTTAGACAAAACAGTTCAGAGACAGAGTACATTAATAATGTATTTTACACACAGTGAGAAGGTGTTGACGCAGCAGGCTCGGAGGAAGATGGGGCAAAACGAGATGAATACAGTATTTGTGAAAATAAACACTGACAGTGCTCCTGGTATCGATACCCCTGATATTTACAACGGTATTTTGGATGACATACCAGTGACATAGTATCAAATCGATACTAGCGTGATGTGCTCAGTTTTTTTAGTGGTTTTTATTTACCGAATTATTTAAAAATTTGTTGTTGGGTTCTTATTATCTTTTTATTGTTTACAAACTCAATGGATATATTTGACACTGCTCGGATGGCTTTGGGGGTAAAACACCAAACGATTTGAACGAGAGCCAACAGTTTTATTTTGCAAAATTGACTTTGTTTTACGCCAAACAATTGTACTTAATAAAAGGGAATAATTATTTTGGAGATGTTCCTGTCATGTCAACTTGTACAGAAGAGTTTGTGGCAAAAACATTTGGTTTGGTTTGCATTACATGTATGTCCCGTGTTTGGCTAATTACCATAATTAAAATCAACAAATTAAAGTAAAAAGTCACAATATCATTTAATGAGCTTGTACATTTACGAATTTAAAAAAATATCGGTATCGGTAAAACTGTAAGCGTACGCGCTTGATATCGGATCGATACCAAAAGTGTCGTATCGCCCACCCCGAGTGTCCACCTCTTAATAGTCGGTTTGTAACGTAACTTCAATTTATTGCTGTTTAGTGCAACGTTCAGTTTGACATTAATTGCAAAACGTCAAATTGGACATTTCGGTTAGTTGTTGAAAGCGCTGTGCTTGAATGAGGGCCATATAATTCTACGAGCAGCTGACTGTCAGACGGGGAAGTCGTTGAAAAGAAAGTGCGACACAGCCTTTGTTTGAAAGTGTTTGGGGCGTCGACTTTTGACGCACATTCGACACCAATTCATCCATTCTAATTCTAATTCGCAAATTGTCGTCATGACACCCGCAAATAAACTGGCTGGTTATAATAATATATTTTGCAAAAAATATATTTAGTAAGAAAAGCGAGTGAAACGTCGATTTAAATCGTGACTTACCTTCGATAAGTGTGAGGAAATGCTCTGCAAATAGTAAGTTAAATATTCCGTGTGAGTAAAAAAAAAAAAAAAAAAAAAAAAGTCGTTAGAAGGCGGACTGTCATTCTGTGTCTGTGGAAGATTTGAAAGTGGCGCCAAGCACCCAAACTCCGCTGCTCCCCTCAGCCTCACGACGACGCCAAAAAAAATAAATAGAAATTTAAAACAGCATTCTGCAATATTTATTTTACAGTAAAAGGTGCCCACTGAACGCCCGAAACAGAATATGTCTTTCTTTTTAAATAATATTGCTCCTGTGATTTTTATTTATTTTCTGTGTTGTATTATTCTACTAATCGTTCCAGGCTTTTAGTGGCCGCGGTGCATCACGGGAGAATCCACAAGGCGGGTGTTTTGAACTTTCAACCTGCGCCAGAGAATAAGTGTCGCCCCCTGTTGGATCTTAGGGTGTATGCAACCCATTCAACAACTGCTGACTATATTTTGATTCCACTTGGAGAAGAGGACATCAACTTTAGCAATCTCACTTCTTCTGTTGCACTATAAAATTTACGATATGGCATCATTGAAAATACAAATGGAATGAATTGTTACTCATTCAAGCAAATCTGTTTTAGAATGTGTGTAGAAAATCAGTTCACAAAGCAACAAAAATGCCCAAAATAATTAACGACATATACATAAATACATTTTTTTATTTCATGTATAGTTATCTCATTATTTTACTTTAATTGTTCTTATTATTCTGTCCATGATATACCGTATGTAAACATAGAAGTAATTAGGGCTGCGAATCTTTCGGTGTCCCACGATTCGATTCAATATCGATTCTCGGGGTCGCGGTTCGATTATAAATCGATTTTTTTCGATTATAAATCGATTTTTTTCGATTCAACGCGATTCTCGATTCAAAAACGATATTTTTCTGGTTCAAATTGATTCTGTATTCATTCAATACATAGGATTTCAGCAGGATCTACCCCAGTCTGCTGACATGCTAGCAGAGTAGTAGATTTTTTTTTTTTATAAAAGCTTTTATAATTGTAAAGGACAATGTTTTATCAACTGATTGCAATAATGTAAATGTGTTTTAACTATTAAACGAACCAAAAATATGACTTATTTTATCTTTGTGAAAACATTGGACACAGTGTGTTGTCAAGTTTATGAGATTCGATGGAAGTGTAAGCCACTGTGACACTATTGTACTTTTTAAATTTTTTTTTACAAATGTCTAATGATAATGTCAATGAGGGATTTTTAATAACTGCTATGCTGAAATTATAACTAATATTGATACCGTTGTTGATAATATTAATTTTTGTTTGAATACTTTTGGTTTGTTCTGTGTCGAGTTTGTGTCTCCTCTCAATTGCTCTGTTTATTGCAGTTCTGAGTGTTGCTGGGTCGGGTTTGGTTTTGGAATTGGATTGCATTGTTATGGTATTGCTGTGTATTGTTTTGTTGGATTGATAAGAAAAAAAAAAACATTAAAAAAAAAAAGAGAATCGATTCTGAATCGCACAACGTGAGAATCGCTGTTCAAATTCTAATCGATTGTTTCCCACACCCCTAATGTATACACATACATATATATATATATATATATATATACATATATATGCATGCATGTATGTATATATATATATATATATATATATATATATATATATATATATATATGTATATATATGTATATGTATATATATGTATATGTATATATATGTATGTACATAGCTGAGATAGGCACCAGCGACCCCAAGGGAATAAGCGGTAAAAAATGGATGGATGGATGGATTATGAGTGTGTGAAAGTTTGACTCCTACCTTGATTACTTCCATGACGACTTCCTTAAAATGTTGTAATCATAAATATAAAGCAACTAAAATGCGCCAAACACGGATGCGTGTGAAGAGAGTATTTTGCATTTTCCCACGATGCTTTGTAAAGGATTCAAATGGGTGTAATCTTGATTTTTTTTGTGGTGCATGGACGTTGTTATAGTATCCACTAAGTTCAGGGAATAAGTTGTGTTTTGTGTGACCATTTTCCTTTGACATTTTGTGTTGATTGAATCTTCTTTCTTTCCCCCTACCATGACCATAGAACAGGGGTGCCCATTACGTCGATCGCGATCGACTGGTCGATCTCAGAGGGTGTCTGTCGATCTCAAGCCAGGCATTGAAAAATACACATAAAAATGAGCAATCATCAATCATACCAAGACTTCACTTTCGTCAGTTGTTTGACATTCTCGGCACCCGAGGATCTTGTGAGATGACGCTGGCTGCTGCGAGCTCATATTTAAGAAAAAAATCACTAACAGGGCGGACGCAGAGAAACACATTTTATTTCTAGAGACTCCGTACCTACTGTCAAAACTCTAAAGACCGACTGCAAGGTTCCTGTCTTCACCATAAAAGACCTGTTTCATCCTGCCTGTGCTAACAAAATAAGAGTCTCAGAAAGCTAGCGTGCACAAGCTAGCAAGCTACGGAGTTTGATGCCAATGTATTTTTCCCCCGCCCTCAGCGACCGCTTTCTCACTTGCTTGCCCACCCGCACACTCACTGACGTCACTCACCTGCTGCCAGACATTAAAGGGCCACACACATATGCTACTCTCATAACAAAGTGTTTAAAAACGAGTATGCAAGTTGGACAAATGAGATGCCAAATCCAACCACTTTCATGTGGTATTGGACCGAAAGGAGGACTTTTTTTTTCCTCCATTTGAAAATGCGGACGTTATCAGCACCACTGTCTAATTCCAATCAATGCAAGTCATCAGAATCAAATACACCAACTTATATTCTTGTCTTCATGAAAGAAAGGAATCTATGTGTGTTAAACATGCTTGTATTATCATTAAACACCATTAACTTGTTAACAAAAATGTATCTTTCATAAATAAATATAAATTATAAATAGGAATGAGGTAGATCTCCTCGACTTGGTCAATTGAAAAGTAGCGCCCCTGCCATAGAAGGTAACTTGACTCTCACCAGTTTGATATAGTTCGCTGAGCTCCACCAACAACATGGATCTGTTAAGAGCCAGGTTATAAGGAAGGTTGGTTTCATTGGATTATGTAATTAAATCTTGCACAAACTGACATCCATCCATTTTTCTACCCCGAGTCCCTTTTGGGGTGGCGGGAGGTGCTGGAGCCTACCTCAGCTAATGTAAATAATTCAATGTACATACTATGATGATTAACCTGTGTGATGACTGTATTATGTTGATAGTATATATTTGTACCATGAATTGATTAACGTGGACCCCGACTTAAACAAGTTGAAAAACTTATTCGGGTGTTACCATTTAGTGGTCAATTGTACGGAATATGTACTGTACTGTGCAATCTACTAATAAAAGTATCAATCAATCAATCAATCAAAGCTGCATTCAGAGTACATTTAAAGGTTGTTGACGTGTAGTAATAGAATTGTACACAGGATGGCGACAAAGTAACAGTTTCAAAAGCCTATGAACATTAGATCAAATCTCCTTGCAAGGGGGACTATACTTACGTCTCAGCTGAATTGTAAACGCCGGCGGGTGAGTGTGTGTGTGTGTGTGTGTGTGTGTGTGTGTGTGTGTGTGTGTGTGTGTGTGTGTGTGTGTGTGTGTGTGTGTGTGTGTAAATATACAGTACAGGCCTAACGTTTGGACACACCTTCTCATTTGATTCGTTTTCTTTATTTTCATGACTATTTACGTTGTTGTTTGTCACTGAAGGCATTGAAACTATGAATGAACACATGTGGAGTTATGTACTTAACAATGAAAGGTGAAATAACTGAAAAAATGGTTTATATTCTACTTTCTTCAAAATAGCCACCCTTTGCTCTGATTACTGCTTTGCACACTCTTGGCATCCTCTCAAAGAGCTTCAAGATCGAGGCACCTGAAATGTTTTTTTACTTCAGAGGTGTCATAGTTTTGATGCCTTCAGTGACAATCAACAAAGTAAAGTCATGCAAAAAAAAGAAAACACATTGAAATGAGAAGGTTTGTCCAAACTTTTGGTCTGTACTGTGTGTCTGCGTGTATATTAGAGTGTCTGTCCTGAGATCGGTAGGTTATAAGTTCAAACCCCGGCCGAGTCATACCAAAGACTATAAAAATGTGAACCATTGCCTCCCTGCTTGGCACTCAGCATCAAGGGTTGGAATTAGGGTTAAATCACCAAAATGATTCCCAAGCACGGCCCCTGCTGCTGCTCACTGCTCCCCTCACCTCCCAGGGGGTGGAGCAAGGGGATAGGTCAAATGCATATATATGAATATATATATATATATTTACACATACACATATTTCTTTTTCTTCTATGTCCCACTCTCCCTTGTGGAGGGGGTCCGGTACGATCCGGTGGCCATGTACTGCTTGCCCGTGTATCGGCTGGGGACATCTCTGAGCTGCTGATCCGCCTCCGCTTGGGATGGTTTCCTGCTGGCTCCGCTGTGAACGGGACTCTCGCTGCTGTGTTGGATCCGCTTTGGACTGGACTCTCGCGACTGTGTTGGATCCATTGTGGATTGAACTTTCACAGTATCATGTTAGACCCGCTCAACATCCATTGCTTTCCTCCTCTCCAAGGTTCTCATAGTCATCATTGTCACCGACGTCCCACTGGGTCATTTTTGTCACCGATGTCCCACTGGGTGTGAGTTTTCCTTGCCCTTATGTGGGCCTACCGAGGATGTCGTGGTGGTTTGTGCAGCCCTTTGAGACACTAGTGATTTAGGGCTATATAAGTAAACATTGATTGATTGATACATATATATACACACACATATACACATATACACACACACACACACACATATATATATATATATGCACACATATATTTGCATACACACACACATATATATATACACACATGTACATACGCATACAGTGTTCCCTTGTTTAACGCTGGGGTTACATTCCGAAAAGTACCCACTTCAAGTGAAATCCGTGTCGTTTTTTTTTTTAAATTTACTATGTTTTTTTCCCCTTTACAGTACTGTACAATACATGAATGCTCGTGTCAAACAATTTTGTAAATTAGGCAAGCTGAACGCATTCTGTACTGTACAGGACACATATGGTATGAAGAGGATTGATTGACAATGGTATACAGTCCCTTAGCGAATCAGGACGCAGAACACAATGGCATTCATACGCTGTAAAAAAAAACAAAAAAAAAAAAAACAGCATGCGACACGAAAAAATGACACAAAAAAATCTGTGTAACAGCGAGGCCAAATAAAGTAAACCATGTTGTAGCGAGGGAACACTGTAAATACATACATACAAATATATATATACATATACTTATATATATATATATACATACACATACATACATACATACATACACACACACATATATTTATATAAATATGTCCATATATATGTGTATATATATGTCAATATACACACTGCATATATATGAATGTATATTGTCTTTAAAATGAAACTGCACTTATCGTTGACAATCATTATGAGAGACAAGAATACACGTCTTTTTCATAGGATTTTAAAGATGATAAAAAAACGCTTGCAAGATGCGGTTAATGGGAGTCACTGTTGTAGCCTTCAAAGCCCTCCAAATCAACTTAAAAACCCTCCATCAACGTTTTATATACAGGATGCAAGTCTGTATCTAATGTAGTAACAGACATGTTCATAACAATATATAATATGTACAGTATTTACTGTATTTTGGTAATTTTATGCACAGCTGGAACTAATTATTCGTCGTATTTATTTCTGACTCTCTGCAACAAATTTGTTCCTACTCCTGTGTTTTCTTATTATGGCAGACTTGGTAACTGACAACAAAGACGACTATTTTTGAACAAATGAGGATTTACAACTTTACACTTTAGAACGAAGGATGAACTGCTTATAGAAGCGAGCACGAAGAAGAAGAGGGTGAAATATTGGAGCAAGACAGATCATGCTCCGAATCTGGAACTTTGAGCCAAGCTATGCCAAACTAACTTATTGTTGACCCAGATCAACTGGTCACATTCCCGCCTAGCTGGACCAGACAAACAACTGTCCTCAACCTGAGGGTTGCAGGTTCGCTCCCGGCCTCTTGACATCTAAATCGCTGCCGTTGTGTCCTTGGGCAGGACACCCTTGTCCCCGGTGCCGCTCACACTGGTGAATGAATAATGAATGAATGATTGGTGGTGGTCAGAGGGGATGTAGGCGCAAACTGGCAGCCTCGTTTCAGTCAGTCTACCCCAGGGCAGCTGTGGCTACAAATGTAGCTTACCACCACCAGGTGTGAATGAATGATGAGTTCCCACTTCTCTGTGAGCGCTTTGAGTATCTAACAATAGAAAAGCGCTGTATAAAATATAATCAAAATGATTGAAATTCAATGATCTAGTGCAGTGGTTCTCAAATGGGGGTACGTGTACCCCTGGGGGTACCTGAAGGTATGCCAAGGGGTACATGAGATTTTTGTTTAAATGTTCTAAAAAATAGCAACAATTCAAAAATCCTTTATAAATATATTTATTGAATAATACTTCAACAAAATATGAATGTAAGTTCATAAACTGTGAAAAGAAATGCAACAATGCATTATTCAGTGTTGACAGCTAGATTTTTTGTGGACATGTTCCATAAATATTGATGTTAAAGATGTCTTTTTTTGTGAAGAAATGTTTAGAATGAAGTTGATGAATCCAGATGGATCTCTATTACAATCCCCAAAGAGGGCACTTTAAGTTGATGATTACTTCTATGTGTAGAAATCTTTATTTATAATTGAATCACTTGTTTATTTTTCAACAAGTTTTTAGTTAGTTATATCTTTTTTCCAAATAGTTCAAGAAAGACCACTACAAATGAGATATGTTTTGCACGGTTATACAATTTAATAAATCAGAAACTGATGACATAGTGCTGTATTTTACTTCTTTATCTCTTTTTTTCAACCAAAAATGTTTTGCTCTGATTAGGGGGTACTTGATTTAAAAAAATGTTCACAGGGGATACATCACTGAAAAAAGGTTGAGAACCACTGATCTAGTGCATTTCCATTATGTTTACAGCAGAATGCGGGTAATAACTTGATTTTTTGGTCATTCATTGAATCTTTTTTTTTTTTTGTTCGTTGCGCCGTTGCGAGGGTGTTAGGGAGCCTGCTGGTCACTAAACACTGCAGGAATGTAGCAGCAGAGTGCGCCAAATACAGCTGCTAAATAATACTTTGACAAAATAAAAGCATGTTTTATTGTAAGTTTATGAGCTGGAGTATGTTTAGAACTATATTTAGCCAAATTATTTTTGCTTTATTTCGTCAGAAAAAACTAACCTGTTATATAGTTGTCCATACTCTCTTTAAAGGCCTACTGAAATTAGATTTTCTCATTTAAACGGGGATAGCAGGTCCATTCTGTGTGTCATACTTGATCATTTTGTGATATTGCCATATTTTTGCTGAAAGGATTTAGTAGAGAACATTCACGATAAAGTTCGCAACTTTTGGTCGCTAATAAAAATGCCTTGCCTGTACCGGAAGTAGCAGATAATGTGCGCGTTACGTCACGGGTTGTGGAGCGCCTCACATCCTCACCATGTTTACAATTATGGCCACCAGCAGCTAGAGCGATTTGGACCGAGAAAGCGACAATTTCCCCATTAATTTGAGCGAGGATGAAAGATTTGTGGATGAGGATAGTGAGTGTGAATGACTTGAAGAAGAAAAAAAAGACGAGGGCAGTGGGAGCGATTCAGATGCTATTAGACACATTTACTAGGATAATTCTGGAAAATCCCTTATCTGCTTATTGTGTTACTAGTGTTTTAGTGAGATTATATGGTACCTGAAAGTCGGAAGGGTGTGGCCACGGGTGTTTGTGACCGCCAGTGTCTCCGGTGGGAAGATGTAATAGTCCGCAGCTGCAGGAGGACGCAAGCTCCGCTCATGTCTACGGTAAGAGCCGACTTATTACCACAATTTTCTCACCGAAACCTGCCGGTTGACATGTGGTCGGGAACCATGTTCGCTTGACCGCTCTGTTCCATAGTAAAGCTTCACCTTCGGGAATGTAAACAAGGAAACACCGGCTGTGTTTGTGTTGCTAAAGGCAGCTGCAATACACCGCTTCCCACCTACATCTTTCTTCTTTGACGTCTCCATTATTAATTGAATAAATTGCAAAGGATTCAGGAACACAGATGTCCTGAATACTGTGTAATTATGCGATTAAAGCAGACTACTTATAGCTTGGATTGGGAAAAAAGATGTCCGCAACAACTGGTGACGTCATACCGCAACGTTTTCAACAGGATACTTCGCGCGAAATTTTAAATTGCAATTTAGTAAACTAAAAAGGCCGTACTGGCATGTGTTGCAATGTTAATATTTCATCATTGATATATAAACTATCAGACTGCGTGGTCGGTAGTAGTGGGTTTCAGTAGGACTTTAATACTCCTGTCGGGTCTAAGTAAAGTAAAAGCAAGCAAAAGTGAAAACCCTTACACTAAGAAGGTGAGAATAGTTTACATAGAGCTAATCTACCCATTAGTATGTCCCTCAACCACAAAATATTTGTTTAGATGAGGTCAAAATTTATTCACGCTTGTCAGTATTTTTGCAGCATTCATAATATTGTTGTGCCACAGTGACAGATGGTGAGAAGAAAATCATTAGTAATCATGTTGGGAATACGCAAATGTTGATTATAAGGGATGTTTTAGTCTCCAAAATGTCATTGAAAAGTTTTGACAGGTGGTGTACAAGTGAAATGAAGGCATTCAGCAAGTGGAATTTTTGGATCCTGTTCATCTAATATTGTCTTCAGTATGATTCGAAACAGGAACAAGGTGCCCTAAGAAGTGGAAGAACATTCCTCTTCATGTGTGAAATCACTCAACCAAATATGTGACTTTTGTTCTGTTCGTGTATGACCAGCTGTTGTGGAACGGCCTCAGGGCCCTCCTCAACATCCTCCCCCTTCCCCATCATCCTCAGGGGCAGCAGAGGCCCCCCGTGTTGCATTGCAGCGTTGGTGGGGGGGCAGCAGTGTGCTCCGCCCTTGTCTTTGGTAAGGAAGTAGAGGAGGGCGTTGAGCCAGGCGTTGAAGGATGCCAAGGGCCTGGTGATCTTGTAGCACATGGACACCATGGTCATGGTGCGGCACGGAACTCCCTTGGTCACCTTCAAGAGCAGGAAAATGGTCCTGGTCACGTGGAAGGGGAAGAAGCACAGGGCGAAGAGGAGGGTGATGGTGATGATGGTCCTGATGGATTTTCGTCTGCGGCTGGCATAAGGCGAGTTGGCGCCCAAGAAAACAGAAACACCTTCCTCCCTACCCGGCGGCCTGGACATTTTGTTGTGTCCTCGTCTCCCGAGGGGCCTCTTGTCCACGCCGGCATGTCCTCGCCGGGAAGAAGGCCGAGAGTGCAGTGTTTTGAAGATGGTGAGGACCACGTGGGAGTAACACCAGGCGATGATGGAGAAGGGGACAAAGAAGCCCAACAAGTGGAGAATAATGCCATAGGGGACGTAATCGGAGAATTCCCTGTCAATGGCATCGTCCCAACAGTTCTGGAACTCCTCAAAGCCAACATGGCTTTCGTTAGCAGCGAGTGCTAACCTGTCGACAGCACCGCTCGTGTTGCTGCCCAGTTGTCCCGGCGCTCTGTTCAGGTGACCCGTCTGAGCAAAGCGGAAGATGGGACAGGTGAGCGCAAAGACGACAATCCAAACCAGGACGCACGTGCACTTCACCGCTTTCTTGGTTTCCAGGGTGATGACCTTCATCGGGTGGCAGATGCCCAGGTACCTGTGCACGGAGATGCAGGTGAGGAAGAAGATGGAGCCATAGAGGTTGAAGTAGAAGAGGAAGCGGACCAGCCGGCACATGAAGTCCCCAAACACCCAGCGGTCCCGCATGACATAGCTGGCCACCAAGAAGGGCAGCGACAGGCCGTACATGAAGTCCGTGGAGGCCAGGTTGACCATGTAGATCAGCGAGGCGTTCCAGCGCTTGGTGCGGCGGAAGGAGCGGTATAGGACCACGGCGTTGAGAGAGAGGCTGAAGATGAAGGTGAAGGAGTAGCAGATGGGGAGGAAGATGTACTTGTACGACTCGTCGATGCTGCAGAAGGCCGGCGAGGGCGCGGAGGTGGCGGGAGAAAAAGTGCTGAGGAGGTTGTAGGGAGGAACTCTGCCTCTGGGTGTCATGGTGAAGAATTTAGTGACGTTTGGCTGCTTTAGGGACCTTCTGTGTCGTCATGGGCGGGCATTCCTTATGATCCTCTGTGGACCACAGGTGTTTGTTCACCTACAAGTACAAGTACAAAAAAAGATAGTTTGATAGAGAAACCAAAGGCACAACTCTTGTTTCTATTCAAGCATGGCACTGCAACGTATTATTTCCCTCCAAAGTCGCAGTCGGAAGTAGTTAAAGGATTTTTTTTGCTTTCCCATTAGGCTTAAAGCATTGTTTTGTTGAAACACAACAAAGATTGTCTGATGTTTTTTAGTGTGAACACACAACAAATTTAGGTGTCCTGGCTGGTCCACATTACAGAGCAAAAAAAAGAGAAAGGCAAGACAAGATGAAGTTTCGACTAAGGATTAATAACAATAATAATGAGTATGAGTTTATTTGGAACATGCAAGCATACAACATGATACATCACAATTTTCAGTTTCTCTTTTCAACATGTTCGAAAAGGAGTAGGAAGAAGCAGAGCTTATTTAATCCTACCCCTTTCCTTTTACATAACAGTTGCTAAAACTATTGTTCACTTCCTGTTCTCAATGTCTTTACAATATACTCAAGTAATTAAATACAAATAAATAAATAAATAATTGTTGAAGTTTTATTCCATACGATGAGATAAGTAGATTATTTTGAGAATGAAAGAATGAATGGGTGAATACATTCAGAATGTTTATCATGATTCTTCTTTTTTGTACTTTGTAAGCACTTTAAGTTTGAAGAGTTTCTTGAAGTGGATCATATTAGTACATTGTTTGATTGCTTTGCTTAATCCATTCCATAGTTTAATTCCACATACAGATGTAATGAAGGTCTTAAGTGTTGTACGTGCGTACAAATGTTTTAAGTTACATTTTTCTCCTCTTTGGTTGAGAAGAATTGTTGTATATTCTTGGGAAGCAGGTTGTAGTTTGCTTTGTGTATAATTTTAGCTGTTTGCAAATCCACTATGTCGTGGAATTTCAGTATCTTTGATTCAATAAATAAAAGGGTTTGTATGTTCTCTATATCCAACTTTATGTATTATTCTAACTGATCTTTTTTGTAACACTGTTAGTGAATGAAGTGTACTTTTGTAATTATTTCCCCATATTTCTACACAGTAACTCAGATATGGTAACACTAGTGAGCAGTAGAGAATATGAAGTGATTTTTGGTCTCGAACATATTTAGCTTTATTCATTATTGATGTGTTGTTTGCAACTTTATGTTGTATATTTTTTACATGAGATTTCCGGTTCAAATTTTCATCAATCATTATACCTAGAAATCTGGTTTCATTTACTCTGTCAATTTCTATTCCGTCTATTTGTATTTGTGTTTGACTTTAATAACTTTGAGGTTGTTTTTTTTTTAGTAATAGAAACGTCTCTCCCCCTCAGCGCACCTCCCCGACTCTTCTTTCGACTGCTGACTCGGATCTTTGCATAGCGCTTTTCACCTCCTGTTGTCCACGGCGGATTTGTGTTTGCCTTCCTGTGTACGAGGGGACGCTGCTGATTCAGTCCCTTCTCACCCCATTAACTCAGCAATAAGTAACTACACGTCCGTGCAGGGTGTCTCTCTGTACATTCATCCTCCTTACACATCAATAATTCCAAAATACATGGCCGCTCCTTGCCACACAGCATGCAGGACGTACAGCATGGGTCAGTGTAATGCTGCTTTTTAAACGCAACAACATTCGCTTGACTTTTTGTGTTAGCGTCAGACACTATAGCAGCACTTGAGTTATAGTGAATTGGGCTAATATGTAAACCATACATGACAAATTAACCAAGCAACACCAATAAGGTGTAAAAGACACTGTACCATTAACAAGCTGCTACAACCTGTGGCTTCTTGACATGCAGCCTTTGCACAGCCAAAGCACAAGTATGGAATAATTTCCCTCCTATAGGCTGCACTAACACATGATATGTGTCCCGGCGGGTCCCCCAATAAGAAGACACCGACCATGGAGGTGGATGAGAGACAATTGACATTCTTAAGTATACACAAACCTTGATTAGATCACTAGTGAACTACACTACTTGGAAAAATATACAGCTTTCAGGTGAAATTTCAGGATGAACCAAAAATGCACTATAACCTATAATTGTGAACTTAGTATGACCCTTTTTAAACTTTTGAATGTCCAGCTCAACTACTTTTCGCACAGCATGCGGTTCTCTAACAATGAGCCGAAAGTCACCCTGTGCGTGGTCCATGAACGGACGAAAAAATGTCCCGCTTCAGTTAGAATTGGTATTTGAACAATGCTGTTTATATTTAGAGTTATTGAGACGAAGGCCACACAAGTAATCAACGATACTTTGCCACTGAGAGGCATTAAACACAATGTTCGCCACTGAGCTTATAGTGTCGTTATCCGATTGCAACGAGATGCAGAAACTGGAAGATGAACAGAAAAGAATATTGTGTGCCTTACGGTAAAAAAAATAGAAAACATTAAATCTGGAAAAAAAAAAATCACGTGAATTAGCTTTTTTTTTGGAACCTTAAGAAGTTTAGAGAAGACTAAATAATGTTTACCTGTAAAAGGGAATCCCAATACAGCATCCCTAACTTTTTGTGAGTAGTCTATAGGGGACAAGTAGTTAGTTCAATATTGAATCTAAAAATAACTTTGTAATATGAGTCACGTTTTAGTAAGACCGAAAGAGAAGCAACGTGTTTGTGTGCATGGAGCTCATAAATACCTGCATCACTGCAAAGATGCTTACATCATCTGGCGGTGACTTTGCCTCCATATGGCTGCAATCCCGGCGTGTTCCCCATCAGAGTAAACAGGAGAAAAGAGACAAATCCTCCACAAGTTCACGTCATCGGGATGAAAACTGTCCTAGGTAAAAAGAAACAACACTCTGAAGTAGTCGGGAGTTGTAAAGAAGAGACCTTGACAGTTTGACCACTTTTGCTTTTACCTTTTTCTTGTGGGCTTTGCAGCCTGTTGCCATGGCGACACAGCCCCTCCCTCTCAGACCCTCTCAAGTCATCCTTGTGTGTCTGTGTGTGTGTGAGAGAGAGAGAGCTTGGCCTCCCTCTCGGCTTGTGCTTGATTTGCAGTCAAGACACATATGCAAGTAATGTAGTGTATATAGAGGCAAGCATTGCAGACTCAATTTACAAATACAAACCCCGTTTCCAAATGAGCTGTGAAATTGTGTTAGATGTAAATATAAACCGAATACAATGATTTGCAAATCATTTTCAACCCATATTCAGTTGAATATGCTACAAAGACAAGATATTTGATGTTCAAACTGATAAAAAAAATTTTTTTTTTGCAAATAATCATTAACTTTAGAATTTGATGCCAGCAAAACGTGACAAATAAGTTGGGAAAGGTGGCAATAAATACTGATAAAGTTAAGGAATGCTCATCAAACACTTATTTGGAACATCCCACAGGTGTGCAGGCTAATTGGGAACAGGTGGGTGCCATGATTGGGTATAAAAACAGCTTCCCAAAAAACGTGCACCCCTTTGTCCACAACTGCGTGAGCAAATAGTCAAACAATTTAAGAACGTTTCTCAAAGTGCAATTGGAAGAAATTTAGGGATTTCAACATCTACAGTCCATAATATCATCAAAAGGTTCAGAGAATCTGGAGAAATCCCCCCACGTAAGGGGCATGCCCGGAAACCAACATTGAATGACCGTGACCTTCGATTCCTCGACGGCACTGTACCAAAAATCGACATCAATCTCTAAAGGATATCACCACATAGACTCAGGAAGACTTCAGAAAACCACTGTCACTAAATAAAGTTTGTCGCTACATCTGTAAGTGCAAGTTAATGCTCTACTATGCAAAGGAAAAGCCATTTATCAACAACATCCAGAAACGCCGCCGGCTTCTCTGGGCCAGAGATCATCTAAGATAGACTGATGCAAAGTGGTAAAGTGTTCTGTGGTCTGACGAGTCCACATTTCAAATTGTTTTTGGAAACTATGGACATTTGTGTCCTCGGGAAGAAAGAGTAAAAGAACCATTCGGATTGTTATAGGCGCAAAGTTCAAAAGGCAGCATCTGTAATGGTATGGGGGTGAATTAGTGCCCAAGGCATGGGTAACTTACACATCTGCGAAGGCACCATTAATGCTGAAAGGTACATGCAAGTTTTGGAGCAACATATATTGCCAATCAAGCAACGTTATCATGAAAGCCCCTGCTTATTTCAGCAAGACAATGCCCCACCACGTGTTACAACAGCGTGGTTCATAGTAAGAGTCCGGGTACTACTCTGGCCTGGCTGTAGTCCAGACCTGTCTCATTCATGAAAATTTTGAGGCTTAAAATACGACAACAGAGACCCCAGACTGTTGAACAGCTTAAGCTGTAAATCGAACGAGAATAGGAAACAATTCCACCTGAAAAGCTTCAAAAATGTGTCTCCTCTGTTCCCAAACGCTTATTGAGTGTTGTTGAAAGAAAAGGTGATGTAACAGTGGTGAACATGCCCTTTCCCAACTACTTTGGCACTTGTTGCAGCCATGAAATTGTAAGATAATAATTTGCACAAAAAAAAATTAAAGTTTATGAGTTTGAACATCAAATATGTTTTCTTTGTTGTGCATTCAACTGAATATGGGTTGAAAAGGATTTGCAAATCTTTGTATTCCGTTTATATTTACATCTAACACAATTTCCCAACTCCTATGGAAACGGGGTTTGTATATATCCAAATTCACATGCAAATTGTAAATTCACAGCAAATCACTGGTTAATAATTGCATTACTTCCATAGTAATGCAATTATACCTACTCAGTGGCCTAGTGGTTAGAGTGTCCACCCTGAGATCGGACCTGAATTCAAACCCCGGCCGAGTCATACCAAAGAGTATAAAAATGGGACCCATCACCTACCTGCTTGGCACCCAGCATCAAGGGTTGGAAATGGTGGTTAAATCACCAAAAATTATTACCGGGCGCGGCCACTGCTGCTCACTGCTCCCCTCATCTCCCAGTGGGTGAACAAGGGGATGGGTCAAATGCAGAAGACAAATTGCACCACACCAAATGTGTGTGTGACAATCATTGGTACTTAACAGTAAATTATTGTGAAATATCTTTGCAGCAATCTACTATAACTGCAGAGCTGGGATTTTAAAGTTAATTAGAATACAGTTAAAACTAAATACTGTAACTGCATAAATGTAATTATATATTTCATTACGATAAAAATATAGCTATATGCTGGACCGTAACTTCACAAATGTATTTATATCGTTAATTACGCTCTCAATTTAACAGCATTCCGCCACTTACTGTACAAGAGTGTGCAGTGTAGTCTATGGTACCCCTTAAGATAAGGGTTCTAAACCTTTTAGACCTTAGGGTCTAACTGTTCGACGACAGAGGGGCCCAGGGCCCATGTAAATATTAACAGTGAATTAATAATCCATCCATGCATTTTCTACTGCTTACTGAAAATTCTAAAATTATATCTAAATTAATTACAGTTTAACAGGATAAACACTGAAATGATTTTAAACCATGTGTTAATCACAAAGATTATTAAGACCGTTTGGAAAAAAATTCTAATCAAATATACTCCAAAAGAAAAACACTCATAAAAACTAATGAACAATTGATTTACGCAGTGATAAAGTAAATACATTCTAACTGAATTCGTAATAAATAGTGTTTCTTCAATAAATTGTCAATAAAAATTAAAATGCAAATACAGCTTCACCACTTTATTCATAATTTTTGCACTTAAGAAACTTCTCTATGATTTCAGCTCTAAACTTCTTTGTTTTGATTTTCATACAGCCCCGGCGACTTGTCCAGGGTGTACCCCGCCTTCGCCCGATTGTAGCTGAGATAGGTGCCAGCGCCCCCAAAAAGGAATACGCGGTAGGAAATGGATGGATGGATGGACAGCCCCAATTGGTGGAAAATTATATTACAACGTAGTGCCACTGCAGCCTCTAGAACAGTGCTTTCCAACCACCGGCACCGGGCCGCAGAATAATTTTTTATAAATTGTTTTTGTTTTAATTATTAAATCAACATAAAAAACACAAGATACACTTACATTTAGTGCACCAACCCAAAAAACCTCCGTTTTTCATGACAAAGAAAAAAAAAAAGTTTTATATACATGATGTAAGTATATACGTAATGTAATAACGGGAACATTTGTAATATTTACGTATTTTGATCATTTTAAGCATACGCGGGCGCATTACTTTAAAAAAGGCATCATGTTTGCTTTTTTTTTCTTCTTCATCACTGATTACTACTCACTGCAGACTTCATGAGAGACAACAAGCATAATAAAACATCCCTTACTGTGCAAGGTCTGCTGTCATTGGGATGCCGACTGCTAGGATGTTTATATATTCCTGTTTGGATTAAAAATTACTCATAATCCTCATCAAGAAACGGGGTGGGGGCAGGGGGCAAACACCGAGCATCTTTTCATGTTGTTCTCGCCATTTTCGGGTCCTGTAAATAATGTTAGCACTTAAAATAACAATATCACTAATATCTAGTTCATAATCAAGTCACGAAATGTATATGAAGTATTCTTGTTGATTTTTGTATGGTTATTTATTGGATTTTATGGACAAAAAAAGAGAACATCCCATTGCCTCTGTTGTAAGAAGACTTGTATTTACATTTATTTCATATTTAGAAAGAATTAAAAACAAATGTATCCCTCGTCATGTCTCTCATGTGAATGACAGGCAAAATTCCAAAAAAAGTGCAGTTCCCCTTTAAGAGTAAAATCCGTTTGAATTTAAAATAATTTGTTGTGATATTAGAGGACTTTGATCACAGTAGTTTACTGTGAAATGACAGTTAAATGCTGTGAAATCCGGGTGAATGTTTACAGTGATATATAGAACCTGCGCATGGGTTTGCTGTTTTTAAGTTCAAAGATGCAGTATATGACAGGAAAACTGCAAAAGAATGTCCAAAGTAGAGAATATAAATGCTTGTTTGTCCATTTATGTAAGCATTGCCAGACATACAATTATTTTTGTATTTGTGTGATAATTACACCGTTGGTCTTCACGGTGGCAGAGGGGTTAGTACGTCTGCCTCACAATACGAAGGTCCTGCAGTCCTGGGTTCAAATCCAGGCTCGGGATCTTTCTGTGTGGAGTTTGCATGTTCTCCCCGTGAATGCGTGGGTTCCCTCCGGGTACTCCGGCTTCCTCCCACTTCCAAAGACATGCACCTGGGGATAGGTTGATTGGCAACACTAAATTGGCCCTAGTGTGTGAATGTGAGTGTGAATGTTGTCTGTTTATCCGTGTTGGCTCTGCGAAGAGGTGGCGACTTGTCCAGGGTGTACCCTGCCTTCCGCCCGATTGTAGCTGAGATAGGCGCCAGCGCCCCCCGTGACCCCGAAAGGGAATAAGCGGTAGAAAATGGATGGAATTACACCCTTTGTACGATCAGTAATTCCAAAAATATCATAATGTTTGACAATTCGAACACTTCATTACACGGATATTAACAACAAAAAAGCAGGATACATTCTGCACTGCGACTCATGTGTTCTTTACAGCCAGATGGGGGCGCTGTGTCAGCTTTTGTTCTTCAGTGCGGTTGGTTTATTTAAAACAGGGGCGCTCACACTTTTTCTGCAGGCGAGCTACTTTTCAATTGACCAAGTCGAGGAGATCTACCTCATTCCTATTTATAATTTATATTTATTTATGAAAGAGACATTTTTGTTAACAAGTTAATGGTGTTTAATGATAATACAAGCATGTTTAACACACATAGATTCCTTTCTTTCATGAAGACAAGAATATAAGTTGGTGTATTTGATTCTGATGACTTGCATTGATTGGAATTTGACAGTGGTGCTGATAACGTCCGCATTTTCAAATGGAGGAAAAAAAAAGTCCTCCTTTCTGTCCAAAAGCGCTATATAAATTTAAATGACATTTAAATGACAATACCACATGAAAGTGGTTGGATTTGGCATCTCATTTGTCCAACTTGCATACTCGTTTTTAAACACTTTGTTATGAGAGTAGCATATGTGTGTGGCCCTTTAATGTCTGGCAGCAGGTGAGTGACGTCAGTGAGTGTGCGGGTGGGCAAGCAAGTGAGAAAACGGTCGCTGAGGGCGGGGGAGAAATACATTGGCATCAAACTCCGTAGCTTGCTAGCTTGTGCACGCTAGCTTTCTGAGACTCTTATTTTGTTAGCACAGGCAGGATGAAACAGGTCTTTTATGGTGAAGACAGGAACTGTGCAGTCGGTCTTTAGAGTTTTGACAGTAGGTACGGAGTCTCTAGAAATAAAATGTGTTTCTCTGCGTCCGCCCTGTTAGTGTTTTTTTTCTCAAATATGAGCTTGCAGCAGCCAGCGTCATTTCACAAGATCCCCAGGTGCCGAGAATGTCAAACAACTGACGAAAGTGAAGTCTTGGTATGATTGATGATTGCTCATTTTTATGTCTATTTTTTAATGCCTGGCTTGAGATCGACTGACACACCCTCCGAGATCGACCAGTCGATCGCGATCGACGTAATGGGCACCCCTGATTTAAAAGGTAGAACTGCATGATTAGCTATGGGTAGGCGGTAATGTTTTGTAGTAGTAAACGGCCCTGAACAATGTCAATGTACAATCATTTTCCTCAAATTACGATTAATTCAAGCTTCGGGTATGATAATTTTCCAGTTGTCATCTGGCAACACTAATGTGTTGTGTGATGTGTGTGTTCTGTGATTGACTGGCGACCAGACCAGGTTGTAGTCAGCCTTTTATCATAGGCCAGCTGATCGAGCTCACCTTTGACATTAATTTGGACAAGCACTCTATAAAATAACTGTATGGTATATACAGAGAAATTGACCATAACGCAGTTTAAAGAATATGACAATATTAAATGTGTTTATCATGAAGTGATTTGTTAACATTCAGTCACCAATAACAACACTATACATAACACGGGTTAAAAGAAGTGTTTTCCACAGCACAATGGAAATAAAGTGGTCGTCACTTTTCTAATACAAGAAAATACCTGAAAAGATGAAAGAAATAGTCATCTTAACATTAAGTATGAGTGGGCATGAGGTCAGCATAGTTCTATGGTATAAAAATGTTAAAAAATATTCCCTTTTATATGTAAAAACATTTTAAAATGACTTGCATACAATTCCTTTTGTCTGCTAATAAGATCCCTTACTTCCTCCTGGTGATGTGTCAGTCTACGTAAAGCGGGAAAAGTTCTCCTTAGCACAACTGGTGTTTTTGGATTTTCAATGGAGAAAAAAAAAAAAGAATAAAAAATGAAAATAAAAATAGGTGTACAAAAAAAAAAAAAAGGGTCCAGCTGTATCAAAGGGTGGACCGCAGTCAGCTACCACTGGGATGTCTGCCCACTTGCCCAGCACACTCACAATGTTCTCAAGGTGTCACCATCAGCTGGGATTGCTCAGCAGCGTTCCCAGCGAGGTCAAGTCTTGAACCTCCAGCAACATGGCGTCCTGCTCCGTCCTCAGCTGGTCCCGCATCTGAAGGCGGCCCACCAGCTCTGTACTTAGGTCTGAGGAAAGTTCACATTAGAAAACAAACACAGATGGTGTAGATGAGGTGCTTGTGTGTACCTTGTATAGTTTTTCTGAGGGAGGAACAAAGAGCAGTGAGCTCCTTCATGGTGTGGTTCTGCAAATCGGTGCGCTCCAAGGGCCTCTGCTGGACGATGCTATCGTTGGCGGCGGGCGTCTAAAGGAAGGGAAGGAGTTTACCGACTTTGTTACATGTCCTTGAAGACATGTAAAAAAGCGGCAAGACTTTCCTCACCAGTGGCTTGTGGTCTGCTCGCAGTCTGTCTCGCAGCTTCTTCCAAGTGTTACGGAAACCTCTTGATTTTGTTTTCTCCGGTTTGGCTGCAGGCTGAGGGCTCTTATGAACAGGAATGGATCCTCTCTTTTCCAGGAGGGGGCGCCATTTAGGAAGAGAAAACCAAAGATGTTTTGATAGGTTGTAGCGTGTGCTGACCCAGCATCACCACAAGGAGGCGCGTACAATGGAAAACATTTAAAGGCCTACTGAAATGAGATTTTCTTATTTAAAACGGGAATAGCAGGTCCATTCTGTGTCATACTGGATCATTTTGCAATATTGCCATATTTTTGCTGAAAGGATTTAGTAGAGAACATCGACGATAAAGTTCACAACTTTTGGTCGCTAGTAGAAAAACCTTGTGTTTACCGGAAGTATGTGCGTGTGACGTCACGAGTTGCAGGGCTCCACACATATTCACATTGTTTATAATGGGAGCCAACAGCAGTAAGAGCATTTCGGACCGAGAAAGCGACAATTTCCCCATTAATTTGAGTGAGGATGAAAGATTTGTGAATTAGGATATGGATATTGATGGACTAGAAAAAATAAAATAAATAAATAAATAAAAAAAGCGACGGCTCCGGGCGATGGCAAAGTGAGCATTTCAGATGTAATAAGACACATTTACTAGGATAATTCTGGAAGATCCCTTATCTGCTTATTTTTTTAATAGTGTTTTAGTGAGATTTATAAAGATTGTAAAGACATACCTTGAGGTCGGATGGCTGCGGTGAACACGCAGTGTCTCAGAGAGAAGCGGCGGAGCCAAGCTCACAGCTGCCTTTTTTGACAGCTGCTGCAGGACGACGAATAATCCACTGATGTCTCCGGTATAATATATATCACAATTTCCCCATCCAAAAACATGCTGGTTGACGTGGAGAAAACATGTTTGCTTGACCGTCCCGCTTCACAACAAACAAAGAACATCGGCTGTGTCTCGGTGCTAAAGACAGCTGCAATCCACCGCTTTCCACCAACAGCATTGTTCTTTATAGTCTCCATTATTAAACGAACAAATTGCAAAAGATTCAGCAACACAGATGTCCAAAATACTGTGTAATTATGCGGTTATAGCAGACGACTTTTAGCTGCGAGTGGTGCAGCGCCAATATTTCCTAACAGTCCGTGACACCATGCGTACGCGTCATCATTCCGCGACGTTTTCAACAAGAAACTCGCAGGAAATTTAAAATTGCAATTTAGTAAACTAAAAAGGCTGTATTGGCATTTGTTGTAATGTTAATATTTCATCATTGATATATACTGTAAAATATCAGACTGCGTGGTCGGTAGTAGTGGGTTTCAGTAGGCCTTTAAGTAAGTCTCTTTTGAGTCAAAGACAATAACCAGTCGATGTCATCAAGTCTCTGTCCACTGTGTTCTTCCTTTTAGTAAAACGTGCCCACTTAGTGTGGGGAATTTTGCTTATCATTCACAATCCCTATGTGAGACAAGAACACATGTTTTTCTTTTACCATTCAGTCTGACTTGTGAATAAACTAGGGATGCACCGGTTAATCGGTAACCGAATATATTCGGCCGAATATGGCAAAAAAAGCCACATTCGGCCTTCGGTGGAATGAGTTAAATGCAAGGCCGAATAGTGGCGTGTGACGCAATGAGGCAATTTTCTGACGCGGTGACGCAATCAACCAACGTGCAGTGACGCGGTGACGTTGTAACCAGGCGCCTTCGGAAAAATGTCAGCAGTGTGGAGAAATTTTTAAGTGTCGGAAAGTTACAAAAGTATTGCAGTTTGCAACGAATGTTCAGCCAAACTGTCTCGAGGAGGTGCCTTGTGGCCGACGAATAAGTTTGCGACTGACAGTGCCAAAGCACACGGAATTTTAAAGAAGGTAATGGAGTTTATGGCTTTGGATGATCAACCGTTTAGTGTTGTGGAGGACATTGGCTTTCGGAGACTCATGGAGCACATTGAGCCCCGTTACATGATACCGAGCAGACAGTATTTCTCTGATGTGTGCTCTTTACATTGTGTGTGTGCTGTTTACATTATTAGCCTGGTGTGTAGGCTACCTGTATAAGTGTATGAGGCTACAAGCACACACTTAATTGAGATTTACTTGAGCCTTCTGTTTACATTATTAGTCTATCTACTGTGGCTAAGCAGACATTTGCCAAAAGGACAATAATTCATTTGTTGTGGGTTTATCCACTTTAATGCACTTTTTTTTTTTTTTGGAATGCATGTTTTGTTTTAAGGCCTAATATAAATGAAAAACTTTGTGCTTTTTTTGAAAAGCAAATGCTACTGAAATATAAAAAAAAATGTCAATATTCAATAAAATTGTACTTTATTTAAAAAACATGTCTAAAAATGTATTGTAGGCTATTTATGCAATATAAAATAAAATTGTGAAAAACTGCATTCATTATTCGGTATTCAGTATTCGGCCTTCGGCCAAACGTTTAAATTTTATTCGGCTTCGGCCACAAATTTTCATTTCGGTGCATCCCTAGAATAAACGTTGGCAAAAGTCAGCCAACGAAAGGAGTCAATGGCATTTGCTTAATTTTGCCTATTTGGTAAGCTAAAAAGCATCTGAAAACCTCGATCAAGGTTTTATAAAAATGCTTTGGGTATATATGTAATTTAGTAACAGGTACATTCATAATACCGTTATATTTACGTATTTTGATCATTTTAAGCATACTGTGAGACGCATCACCAAGTTTGTTGACAACAACACACAGCAGACTTTGATTTAAAGAATAATCACAATCCTCGTATGTGGTTAAAAAAAAGTTGGGTGCAAACGATCGTCTTTTCGTGTCTTTTTCACCATCTCAGGGTCTAAAGTTGGCTGTCAAAGTTGATTAACTTTTCACTTTACGGCTACAACCTTCTACTATCCAGGTGAGTGGCATGATTTATAATCGAGAATGAACATTCACCATCTCAGAGACAGGAGAGCAGTTCCCCAGCTCATGATGTCAATACAGCAGCATAATCTAGTTACCTCTTCATGATCAACGCACCGCTAGAAAGTAGTTATAAGATATAAGTTACAAAAAATAATAACAATATCGCTAGTACTTGGTTAATATTCAAGTCATTAAAAGGTAAAAGGTGTATTTTTGGCGCTTTTGGATGTTTCTTTTAGGGGATGGCTTGGCTCAGTTTGTAGAGCAGGCATGCCAACAACTTCGGGGATCCAGGTTTGATTCCAGCTTCCACCATCATTGTGTCCTTGGGCAAGACACTTTACCATTTCTTCCAGTTCCACCCACACTGGTTTAAATTCAGCTTAAAATGTAGATAATGAGTTTTTACTATGTAAAGCGCCTTCATTCTCTTGAGAAAAAGCGTCATATAAATATAATTCACTTTACTTTAGTGAATGAATGAATTAAAAAAAATACATTTTCTTCTCTTGCTTTGTCAAATTTCAGACCCAGAGGGGTTTTGTCGATTAAAAAAACATCCATTGCTCAATGGTGTTTAGTCTTAACTTCATCCACTGCAAATGTGTTGCGTTATTGCATACCTTCTTGTGGACGTCATCTTCCTTCTCCGTGTCTTCTTCCTCACTTTCACTGTCATTGATGAAGCACAGCTGCAGGTTCATCTGCGTCTGCAGCCTGGACGACACAAACATGACTCTAACGTCCTTCTCATAACAAGTGCATGAACCAGCGTGTGCGTGTTGGTACCGCGAGCTGAGGGCCGTCATGTGACTGTTGCAGGCTTCGTCGTCGTCGTCGTCGCCGCAGCTTTCTCTTCGCCTTCCTCGCTCTCCTGTCCAACTAACTGGTGCACGGCTTCGCTCCAGAGACACTTGACTCTGAGATCGAGATTGAATAGATAAGAATCACGATCAAGCTAAAATAAAATGCTTGGTCGCACAAAATAAACAAACTGTAAAAAACAAAAAAAAACAAAAACAAATTAGAATTTTATAAGATTTAATGGCTAAGTTTTAATTTTTTCAAATATTGATTTGTACTGTGGCACTGCAAGATGTAGTTAAATGAAAAGTGGGTAACAAATAAAATCTATTAATATTATTATTCATTATTTCTGGCACCCTACTTTGTTCCACGGTCCTTGAGCGCACCATAAAAATAAGTCTGTCTTGCAAAGAGCACAGCTTGTAGGTTCAATGTGTACAACTTAATACCTTAGTTGCTGAGACATTTAATAAAATAAATAAATAAATGGGTTGTACTTGTATTGCGCCTTTCTACCTTCAAGGTACCGTAGAAAATGCATAATAAAGAAGGAAAAAAAACATACATAAGTTGCACTGGAGTATAAGTCGCATTTTTTGGGGAAATGTATTTGATAAAACCCAACACCAAGAATAGACATTTGAAAGGCAATTTAAAATAAATAAAGAATAGTGAACAACAGGCTCAATAAGTGACGCATAAATAACCAACTGAGAACATGCCTGGTATGTTGACGTAAGATATTATGGTAAGAGTCATTCAAATAACTATAACATATATAAAATGCTATAAGTTTACCAAACAATCATTCACTCCTAATCGCTAAATCCCATGAAATCCTATATGTCTAGTCTCTTACATGAATGAGATCAATAATATTATTTGATATTTCACGGTGATGTGTTAATAATTTCACACATAAGTCGCTCCTGAGTATAAGTCGCACCCTATGAACTATGAAAAAAACTGGGACTTATAGTCCGAAACATACGGTACTCAAAGCGCTTTGACACTACTTCCACATTTACCCATTCACACACACATTACTTCCACATTTACCCATTCACACACACATTCACACAATGATGGAGGGAGCTGCCATTCAAGGCGCTGACCAGTACCCATCAGGAGCAAGGGTGAAGTGTCTTGCTCAGGACACAACGGACGTGACTAGGTTGGTACTAGGTGGGGATTGAACCAGGGACCCTCGGGTTGCGCACGGCCACACTTCCACTGCGCCACACCTGTTTATAACAGGGTTATACGCTTAGCGTTTTCACTAGTAGATCTGGTGCTACCAAATGAAAAAAATTAGTAGCACCGAAATTTTTTGGTAGCAATATGAAATGTCTTAAATACCCAAATGTCCTTTTTTACACTCAAACAATGGACACATGTGCACTCATACATTTAAACACACTGCCATCATAAGGCCTCCAACACACAGAACATCCCTAAACTGTGCTAGCACTGTCGCTAACACGATTGTAGGGCTGGGCAATATGGGTCAAAACTCATATACCGATATAGTTTGGCCCATAAACTAACCCATTAAGGGAATTATCCATTGATGTAACTTTTCCTTCGGATTAAAAACTCCTTCCATCGATCCACAGAGCCTTATGGATGAACTCTGAGACATTCAAAAGTTTTGTTTCTATGATTTTTGTCCAAAAATTCCATCAAAAAAACTTTTCCGCCAGTCTTTCTCTGCATTGGTAGTAGCGTCATGTTCATAACGCAATCTAAGATCATTTCTTTATGTTTTCTGCTATTTAACACCAGCATAGCCATTCAAGAGGTAATATTTTTAATTTGTGTCAATATTACAGCAGACATCACTTAAAACAAGTTGTAAGGATCCGCAGATGGCTAGTGTGATGTCATAGGTCAACCGGAAAAATAATTCATTTAACAGCGCTAAAATGAAATAAGCCCCCCCCCCCCAGTGTACGGGAGGCACATGGCGTATGACCAATAGTCGTATTAGAGAGTGTGGATGGACACTTGGACTTCACACGCAGGTGTGAAAATACAAAAAAACTAACTAATTAAGAAATCAGACTTCTTTCGTGCATGGAAATGTACTAAAGTAGTCTATTTGTGTTTGACTTTCTCTTCCACTGTTACACATCCATCCATTTTCTACCGCTTATTCCCTTTTGGGGTGGCGGGGGGCGCTGGCGCCTATCTCAGCTACAATCGGGCAGAAGGCGGGGTACACCCTGGACAAGTCGCCACCCCATCGCAGGGCGAACACAGATAGACAGACGACATTCACACTCACATTCACACACTAGGGCCAATTTAGTGTTGCCAATCAACCTATCCCCAGGTGCATGTCTTTGGAAGTGGGAGGAAGCCGGAGTACCCGGAGGGAACCCACGCAGTCACGGGGAGAACATGCAAACTCCACACAGAAAGATCCCGAACCTGGATTTGAACCCAGGACTCCAGGACCTTCGTATTGTGAGGCAGACGCACTAACCGTGAAGCCCCTCCACTGTTACCCAATAGCATTATTTTAGTTTTAATGAGTTTTAAGGATAGTCACCTTTTGTCAAAGCATCTCTTTAATTTATTCATTTATTCTGTTATTATATTATTCTGTATTAGCTTCTGTGTGTTCTCACCAGAAAAAAGCACAGTTTTATGGTTCCTACCTATACGTCATGTGATGACATGTCTGGCGAACTCATTAACTCTCAAAATGGTTCTGTAATCTCCATGACATTGATACTATTCTGATCATATCTATTTACTTGCAAACTTTGTAATTCTTTCAGTGTCTTATATCAGATATACATGATAATAGCATCAATATAAAGGCAACTAAGCGTCATTGCGAAAGCCATCCCCTGGCCACTACAACACAACCTCTATGTAGAAATACAATGTAACATCCTATGTAATTCATCTAAGTCAGTACGGGGTTTTGATGTGCTAAAACCATGGAGATGTGTTCAGGGGCGGCACTAGGTTTTAAGAAAACGGGGTGCTTAGCGACCAGGTTATTCACAAGATACGAGCGTGCGAGCAAAATTTGCACTTGCAAGATATTTTCGCTCACAACATTTTGGTACTGTATTGGAAATAATAGTGTTGTCAGTGGTTTGGTTTTGCGGCAAAAGGCGTGGCACAAATGACTGTATTCTGCAAAGTTTGTTAAAAAAAAGGCAGCATCAGAAAACGAAGCATCCAGCAAAGGAAATTTGACTCTTTATAAGGCGAACAAGAACAAACAAACAAACTCCTGCATAAAAGCAGCTTACTGTTTGTACTTTATTGATTTCCAATGTTGGTGTTTATGATATGCTACATTTTTGTTTATAGACTAATTTCATTTAATACAGAAGTTATGCCTCCCATAGGAAGCGCTATATTTATTTTTGTAGTTATTTATTACAAAGTCCAATTTATATCTGTTCTAAAAAAAATCAAATTTATACATATCATAATTTTGCTAAGCGAATGATGCAGTGTCATTTCAAACTAGTAGTTTTTGATAAAATATAATAAAAACTTGTTTTGAATTATTTCTGTCTCTTTTTGTAAAAGTAGGGCAAAAATGGGGAATCAAATTTTCACCTTGGGTACCTTTGAAAGGTACCCAAACTGTTTTGACACTATTTCCACATTCACCCATCCACACACTGATGGCGGGAGTTGCCATGCAAAGCTTTAACCGCAACCCATCAGGAAGTGTCAAGGACACAACGGATGTGACTAGGATGGCAGAAGCTGGGGATCGGACAAGGAACCTTCAAGTTGCTGGCACGGCATCTCTATCAACCGAACCATCCCGTCCCAAGTCGTAGTGACCAGCAGATAGTGCAATTCAAACCCATTTATATAGCTGCCTAAATGGTGAATTACAGTAAACAGCGCCGACCTTTGCCATCTTCTCCTTCTTCTCCTCCTCTTGCTTCTCCAACTCGGCGATACGCAGACTAAGTGCCTCCCAGTGCATGATGGGAAGGCCCAGGTTGTCCTCACTGTAGCCTTCCTGCCAGACCAGCGCCGCACCCTCTGAATCCTCATCGTCGTTGTCACCGACATCATCATCGCCGCTCATAATGCCGTCATCGGCCTCGTTGCTCTCCTTCTCCTCACCCTGCTGCCTCTGTCTCTCTTTTTCACCCTCCATCTAGTCTAGACAGTACAGACAGGAAGAACAAGTAGCAAAGTGTCAGGACTGTATTCATCTATAGAAGTATAGTTTTTACATTTTAAACATTGTCTTAAATTGTATGTGTCAATTTTGATGCAATTATTGACTTAATTATATGCTGACTGTTTTCTCATTTTGTAAATAGTGTTTACACTAGCCAGGTGTACATGAGCAAAATATATTTAATCTGATCGTAATTCAGATTACAATGTTACTGTGTTCATTGACCCAGAAAAAATGTTACCTATTATGACGTGCATTTTCATGCATCACACCTTAAATCCTAATACTTTATTTTGACATGCGCAGCACATACCGTAAATGGAAGTAGAGGAAGAAGAAGCACTGACTTCTGTTGTGAATTTCTGTCATATTATTTTTTTTAATCAATTTTGCCTTCTGTTTGCTACTTTTTTTTACCTGTCCTTTTAAAATGGAGCTGTTCTATGCCTTCCAGATCATAGTTTTGTTGCGTTAGTCTTGTTTTCAGAGCAACAAACTCCAACAGTATAAAATGTTGAATGGGGGGAGACAGCAGCAAGACAATCGCTTCATTCCGAGACGATTAAGTTTAGTCCTCCTCCACCAAAATATAACTGACATCAGAGACACACGCAGTAAGGATAAAGTTGACCCAAATTTCAGAGGAGATGTTGACATGCGCTCCAATCTGATTGACTATAGGCATAAACCACATGTCTGGACCGTAAGGAAATTTTGATCCAAATATTTGTGATCGGGTCAGAATACTCCGAATGGTGTGTTTATATGAAGCATTTTTGTTCCGGTTAGGCTTTTAAATGTGTCCAGTTACATAGCTAATGTCTAATTGCTGCTAAATGAGCTTATTTTCCTTAAGCCAAATGGGACACAATCACCCTTGCACTTCGCATAGTGAGTGCATAATTCCGTTCAAAAACTTCACACTGAGAAAATGCTGTGTGATGCCATGACCCGGATGTTGCATTTAACACACCCCAAATTGTGAGTGTGCTGTGATAGACACCAGCCACCATGTGAACCATAGATATATCTACAAATATTTAACCATGTGCTGTATTACTAGTTTGATTGAACAGTTGTACAAACAACTATTGAAATATAAACAATACAAAGGCACTTTCAATGCAAAACAACAATTGGCATCAGGCTGACCAA